>NC_141757.1:80124453-80427483 GCF_982258835.1 Parasteatoda tepidariorum
AAATATATAGAAATTACCAGGTTTTAAAACTAAAATAATGGACTGTGGTATTTAACTAGAACGCAATCATCACTGTATTTAATTAGCAATTAATAATATATAATATAGTTTATAATACTTACACTGGGGATAAAACAACCAGGTAGCTTTTTCAAAATATGCTACGATTAAAACTAATGAAGAGACAAAAATAATCAAACTCCCAAAAAGAGCAGAACTAATACAACAGATGAAGAGCCTAGAAAAAAATAAATATATAGTAAAACAAAATTGTTCACTTCAAAATAAAATTCTCTAAAAAACCTCAAAATTATTAATTAACCTGTAATTTCTTCCTCCTACACAATTGTTCAGCCATTTACAATGATGATCAAATTCAGATACACATTTATTGCAAGCACTGCAGTGTTTAGACTTTTTGCCACTAGAAATAAAAATAAATGTAACACACATAATCAATAAACAATATATTTAAAAAATCATGACACTATATTGACACTTACACTTTAACTTCACAAATGTGACAATATTCATTCTCAATAACGTGACTATGCTTTGAACGATCAAATGATGGTAAAGGACCAGTGATACCTTTGGCACGAACATTAATATCAGCTGGGTTTAGAGATACGCTGATTAAATGTATCACAATATGAAAGGTAAAAACTAAGCCATTTATCTAAAAAATCTATTAAGAATCATTTACTGATAAGAATAAATACAAAAGAATATCTTTATAATGTTAACATTGAAATGAGTGACCTTGTGTTAGATAGAATTTCGTATTATATATATTCACTATTAATGCTTTCAAATAACTTTAAAAAATAGTTTAAAACAAAAATATATACTTATGCACACAGATAGAAAAATAATGAAATTACCAAGAGCATTAGAAATAAAATCTAAGCCTATCAATTTAGGTTTGCTTTAAAGAGTGCAAAGTTAATGCTGTTTATGGAAAATAGTAGTTTAACTGTAGAATAACTCAATAAATTCAACAGTCTGGGATAAAAAAAATTACAGGAATTAGAAATGAATATATATAAATTTAAAACCAAAGTACAGAAAAGAATCTGTTTTCAGAAAAAAAAATTGCATTTTTACCATTTAAAAAATAAGAGCCAACATAAAATTTTAAATTAACTTCCCTTTTATTTTTAAAACCAATACCTCAAAATAATGCATGTAACATTGTAATAAGCAGATCATTCAAAAATATGAGAGTACAGTACAGAACCCGTTATCCGGAAATCAGAAAACTGGATAACCAAAAAACCGGAACAAAATTCAATAAATTTTCTCACCATTTTTTTTAAAAAAAAAAAAATTTTTTTTTCCTCGTAAGATTTTACGATTTTTCTTTCTTTTTTTAAAGATGTTTACCTTACCATCATTTTGGAAATAATCATTAGTGCATGTAACATTGTAATAAGCAGATCATTCAAAAATATGAGAGTACAGTACAGAACCCGTTATCCGGAAATCAGAAAACTGGATAACCAAAAAACCGGAACAAAATTCAATAAATTTTCTCACCATTTTTTAAAAAAAAAAAAATTTTTTTTTCCTCGTAAGATTTTACGATTTTTCTTTCTTTTTTTAAAGATGTTTACCTTACCATCATTTTGGAAATAATCATTAGTGTATTACTTCATCGTTTTTTCTTATTTTTAAGATTATTTACAAAAAAAATTTTTTTAGTTGGGTTTAACAATAAAAAAACGGCTTTTTGTAGCGATTCAGAAAACCGGAAAAATCAGTTATCCGGAATAGCGATGGTCCCGAACGTTCCGGAAAATCGGTTCCCTACTGTACCTAATAAATAATATTGAGATTTAAAAAAAAAAATTTATTGTTGAGTACATTTCAAAATATCAAACAAATTCCTTTTAGCATAGAATGCATAGAATAGAAAGAACATTTTAGATCCATTGTCACAAAAGAAAATAAACATTTTTTAAAAAGTTATTTGAAAAGCATTAATGCTTCAATTACAAATAAATGCATAAAAAAGGATACAGTATAAGCAGATATCCTCCAAGCACCTTCAGGCATATTAGGAACTAAAACTCCAAAATATAAAACAGCAAACATAAGGAGGAAAAACCAAGCTAAAACCTGAAGTGGATGAAGAGGAAGAGACCATCCATTTTGACGACTCCACCATTTGTTTTCTTTAGTTACCTTTAAGTTAATGGCCATCTAATAAACAAAACAAAAAAAGAACATAAAATTAATTTATTGAATACTGATTATTCACGAATATAAGATGTGATATTGTATGACAGGATGAATAATTCAGTCAAAATATAAACAGTTAAACATTCATGATAAAAATTTATAAGTAATATTGCTTTATATTACTAATTACTTTACAAGTAATTAAATATTGGTATCTATGCACTGGCTGAAATACTGTTGAGTACATAATACCCTCATCAAGTAAAAGAAGATATGAGTTTCAGCCCATGGAAATATTACATAAAAATGAATTCAAAGTTTTACCCAGAATTTTTTTTAAGGAAGGGATGCATTTAATTAAATAGAAAGCAACATATATGAATTTAAAGGTTCAATTGGACAATGTATTCCTATTTCAAATATATGAGATACATCATTAATAAATTCCACAAAAAAAAATTTGCACAAGATGGGTTTTCTTTTAAGGTCTCTTATAACAAAAAATTGGTTTCCTTTAAGTTATTTAGTTTGCATATAACAAGCAAGTTTATGAATTTTGCTTCGATTCAAAATGCT
This sequence comes from Parasteatoda tepidariorum, assembly GCF_982258835.1. Classification (NCBI taxonomy): domain Eukaryota; kingdom Metazoa; phylum Arthropoda; class Arachnida; order Araneae; family Theridiidae; genus Parasteatoda; species Parasteatoda tepidariorum. The sequence goes on from NC_141757.1 coordinate 80,127,214, forward strand.
TGATAGGTCAGATTGATGGTTTGTAATTTTTCTTTTTGGTAATAGAACCCTAAATTATTGAATTCCTTTCAGCAAAACTCCAACTTTATAAATAATAAAGTACAGAAAAACATAAAATAACGTATATAAGAACAATTGTGAAGCGCAAATTAATAAAAGATTATTTTATTATTTTATTTTTAAAATATTTAATAAGAATGAAATGTTTTAACTAATAATCTTAAATTAGGTTTTATATCTGACAGTTGAATCCACACTCCAAGAGCTGTATCTAATTTAGTTTTAAAAAATTTTCTACAAAGAACATATTAGAAAAAAAAAAATTATTTCTTTATTAATGATTTTATTTAATTTCTTTTGAATTGAAAAGTGCAATGAGAAATATTAAAGCAATTTTTCCTAGATACAAGTCTTTATCATAGTTCAGTCAAAATATTAGTAAAAAAAATTATATATTTTTTTCATTAGTTTTACTTGGAATAATTTCAAAAAGACATATTATTAATTATAATAATATGTCTTTTTGAAATATAATTCAAAATAAATATTATTAAATAAATATTATTAATTAGATCTAGAAATGAATATTATCAATTAGATCTAAATATAAGGTTTCAAAAATAGTTATTGTGAGGTAAATAAAAATGCCTTAACTCCTGAAAGTTTTTTTTCTTCATACTTCTTCACTTCACTTCTTTTTACTTAACATAGAAATGTTAATTAACCAGCTAATGTAACATTTATATGTTAGAAAATAGTAAATAAGCATGTGATCCTTGAAACTCAGAACCATAAAAATTTGATAAGGCAAAACTGTTCCTGTTAATTTTTTCATAAAATAACTGAAGTCTCAAAAAGTTTGGAACAATTAATCCTGATGGTAGGGGCTTAGGTCTGAATTATGCGTGTCTGATAAGCAGATGTCACTTTTTACTAGCATTATTATTATTATTAGCGATGAGAAGATGTTTGATCAAATATACAAATCTTTCAAATTATACATATAATCTTAATTCTATGTAAAAAAATCCACATTTTTATGCATGATAATAAGGATAATCTGAAGACACTAAAATTCAATGCAAAACATTTTCGATTTGAAAGTTTAGGATAACTACTGTTGCTACGCCCGTTGGCTTCTTGGCGCCATTGTTCTCAGCCAAGAGTCAGTTATTGTAAAACAACCAAAGAGCATACACGCTCGGTTTTTGCATCTCCGCAGCGCTACCAGCGCACCCGCAAAATAAATTTTATACAGTCCACCATGTCCAAGTTTGATTTTCATACACCACGCAAGCTATCGCAGACCATCTGGTCCGAACGATCAGGAGGATAAAGATCCAGTATATCGCAAATTTACAATAAAAAACCCGCATTCATTATTGGACTGACCACGCATCGCGTCAGAAATAACGCAGCATATCTCCAGCCATTGAATTAGTGAAAGGTAGGCAAATTTTCATTATTTATTTACTGCATAATTTCATTTAATAAATAATGGATAACATTGAGAAATGTAGAAAGAAACGCGCTACAATCAGAACTAGCGCTACAATCAGAACTAGCGCTACAAAACTAATAACAAAAGCAGATACTATAATACAAAGTGACACTAAAGAAATAACAGAACTAAATGAAATATTTGAGCAATTAAGTCAAAAGGAGAGTATTTTGACGTCATTAAATTCTGAAATTGAAAATTTAATTTCGGTTCCAGCAGAATTCGAAACTGAAATTAGCACTAGCGAAGAATACAACGAAAAAATCATTAGTGCTAAGTGCAAAATTAAAAATTGCTTAACCTATTTAGAATCAGTTAATCAAGTGAAATTAACTCCCTCAAGCTTTGTAAACAATAGTGTTAGCATAAAATTACCAGAAATTCCGCTACCGAAATTTTCGGGTAAATGTGAAGAATGGAGTACTTTCAAATTGCAATTCAATAATGTAATTACATCCAATAATCAGTTGACAAATGCACAAAAACTACACTATTTAAATTCAGCTTTAATCGGAGAAGCAAAAAATCTTATTACATTAGATGATACATTCACTTCATTATACACAGCTTTAGAAGAAAGATACGAAAACAAAAGGTTAATAGTAGAATCTCACGTTAAATCAATATTAGATATTGAAAAATTAACGCATGAGTCGGCTAAAGACTTACGTAATTTAAATGATTGTGTAAAGAAAAATATAAGAGCATTAAAAATTTTGGAGTATAATCGCAATGATCTTTCTGATATTTTTGTTTTAAATATAGTACTTCAAAAATTGGATAGGGAAACTCGAAAGCAGTATGAATTAAATATTAGCTCAAACGATGTTCCTAAATTAGATGATTTATTTTCATTTTTGGAAAAACGAGCTCAAATATTAGAAAATGTTAGCAAAACCACTCCTTTAAGATTTAAGTTAAGTCAAGAGAGAAATCCGAAAACGAAAACATTTCTAATCAATAAAAGTGTAACTCAATCATGCATTTTGTGTAAAATGAATCATCCTATCTATAAGTGCGATTCTTTTTTGAAATTGAATAGTCATCAGAGAAGTGAATTGGTATCAAAACATAAATTGTGTTTAAATTGCCTAAGCAGTCAACACAAGTTATTGAATTGCAAATCGAAACATTTATGCAACATATGCCACTCAAAGCATAATACACTACTCCATAAAGAACGCGAAACTATAAACAACTCTGCGGTTTTGGCTTCTTCTTCTCACGGTCATGACCTCAATCCCGAAGCAGCGGTATTTAATATTCATCAACAAAATAATGAAATTGTTTCTGCTTCTTTATCTTGCATTAATTCGAAAAATAAAACAGGGCTTCTTCCGACTGTTTTAATTTGGGTTTTAAATCCTTTAAATGGATCTTATATGCATTGTAGGGCGATATTAGATTCAGGCAGCATGTCGAATATTAGTACAGCTAATTTCGCTAATAAATTAGGAGTACCGCAAGAAAAAATGAATTTTCGGGTTTCGAGTTTGGGCGGAAACGAAACTACAATAAGATCAAAAATACAAGCTACAATTTGTAATGGTAATAGCTCTTTTTTGAAAACTCTTGATTTTTTAGTGGTATCCAAAATTACCGATTTTCTTCCTGTTACATCCTTCAAAGTAGATAAGTTAGAAATTCCGCAACAATTAGCAGATCCTAATTTCGCGGTAACTGGAAGAATAGATATGCTTTTAGGCGCGGAGGTATTTTTCGAAATTATCAAGGCTGGAGATATCCGCGTTGCAAACAGTGATTTGGTGTTTCGCAATACTGTTTTTGGATACATTGCAACTGGAGCAATAAATACCCGCACTCCAGAAATTCACTGCGGTTTCATAACCACTCAAACAGAAGTCGAAGACTGCTTAGAAAAATTCTGGAAAATAGAGGATATAGACTATAAAATAAAAATTCAGAGTGAAGAAGAAAAGTATTGTGAATCACATTTTCAGAATACTTATCGCAGAGATGAGCATGGACGATTCATCGTAGAGATGCCAGTTAAGGACGTTGAGCGTTTAGGAGAGTCCAAGGACTTAGCTGTGCGACGTCTGAATCAACTATGGAAAAGATTATCCAGAAATCAAGAAATGCAAGATTTATACAAATCATTTATGCAGGAGTACTTAGACATGAATCATATGGAAAAATATGATGATAATGAAAGCAATTCCGGTAGTCAAATTACCTATTACCTCCCACATCACGGTGTTTATCGTCCAGATAAGACAACTACTAAGTTACGTGTTGTGTTCAACGCTTCATCAAGTACCACAACAGGTGTGAGCTTGAATGATGTCATTCTGAAGGGGGACGTGGTCGAGGACATTTTCGAAATCATGACTCGATTTCGTAAACATAAATATGCTTTCACGGCAGACATCCAAAAGATGTTTCGACAAATCAAAATAGATCCATCGCAGCTTGATCTTCTAAGAATTGTGTGGAAAGATTCAGAGTACGCAAAACCGGTAACATTCAGACTCAAGACAGTCACTTACGGAACTGCTTGCGCTCCATTTCTCGCAATCAGAACTCTCAAGCAGTTGGCTAAAGATGAATTACAATTTCCACTGGCATCATTTGTTCTTTTGGAAGATATTTATATGGACGATATCATTTCAGGTGCTCAAAGTTTAGAAGGTGCTCAGAAAGTGCAACAACAGCTGAACGATATTCTATCAACTTGTGGAATGTCTCTTCATAAGTGGAACTCTAATTCAAGGGAGTTAAGGAACAGTTTACCTGTAGGTGACCCAGCAGAGCATGATTTTGCATCAGAAGTTGATGCGAGCGTCAAAACTTTGGGTATAAGGTGGAATTCAATTGAAGATCAATTTACGTTTAAAGTATCCATCCCAGAAATGACCACCAAATTCACTAAGCGTGAAGTGCTGAGTTTTATAGCAAGACTGTATGACCCATTAGGCCTTTTGCAACCTGTCATCACGAAAGCAAAGATATTTCTCCAAAAATTGTGGGTACATAAACTGTCGTGGGAAGATCCCCTTCCACCACAAATCGCAGGTCAGTGGCTTAATTTTGCATCATCTATGCAACATATAGAAACTATTCGCATTAATAGATACATTTTAACTGACTTTTTTACAAAAACTGTTTTAATGGGTTACGCTGATGCCTCGGAATTAGCGTATGGAGCTGTGGTTTACATGTACTGCCCAGGCCTAGCTGAATCTAGCACTTGCCGTCTTATTGCGAGCAAATCTCGTGTTGCACCCATAAAAGTCATTTCTATACCACGTTTAGAACTATCAGCTTGCTTACTTCTTTCTCAACTTGTAAGAAAGGTTTATAATTCTCTTAAAATGGACATTGACGAAGTCATTTTGCATACAGACTCGACCATCGCACTTGCATGGATTAAAACGCCAGCCCACCAGCTTAAAACCTTTGTTGGAAACCGAGTCTCCAAGATCCAAACCTTGACTGAGAACTACCAGTGGAGACATATTTCTACTCATAACAATCCCGCAGATCTCATTTCCCGTGGCTTGAATCCTCAAGAACTTTCCTCATCAGACTTGTGGTGGAATGGACCCCTGATCCAATCAGATAGTTTTCTAGATAATGAACACATCGACACAACTTCTAATGAACTATATTTAACTGAACTAAAGACACAAACTAACATTAATTTGAATTTGATAACTGATGATTTTGTGCAAGATATTTGCAATATTAGTAATAGTTATCTCAAACTAATTAGAATATTTAGTTATATTTTCAGATTTGTTCACAATTGTAAAGGTAAAGACCGCTTTACAGGTCCACTAAGTAAGGAGGAAATTCAAGAAGGTAAGATCAAATTGCTTAAGATGACACAAAGGTCAGTTTTTGAGAATGAGATTAAAGCGCTTCAGAAGGGAAAATGTATCACAGCAGGTCAGGTGAGAAATTTAAATTTATTTATTGATGACAAGGGATTAATTAGAGTAGGTGGCCGTTTGACAAATGCCAACATTGACTATGATTCAAAACATCAAATTTTGCTTCCCAAAAAGCATAAGTTAACTAAAATGATATTTGCTTACTACCATTTAAAAAATCTTCATGCAGGGCCCCAAGCTTTATTGCATTTTATTCGCCAAGTTTATTGGCCCATGGGTGGAAAAGATATTGCTAGAAAAACAGTTCATGACTGTTTAATTTGTTTTCGTCATAAACCTACTAATTTAGAGCAATTAATGGGAAACCTGCCCGCTGAACGTGTAACCCCTAATTTAACTTTTAACAATACAGGAGTAGATTATTGTGGCCCCTTCCTTATTAAATACAAGAATCAAAGAAAGGGAAATTTACATAAAGTGTATGTTGCTATTTTTATTTGTTTAGTTACAAAGGCCATACATCTTGAAATTGTTTTTGATTTATCTGCCCAAGCTTTCATTGCATGTTTGAAACGCTTCTTTTCTCGAAGAGGGAAAAGCTCTTGTATTTTTAGCGATAATGCTACTAACTTCACTGGTGCTAATACAGAGTTAAAGAAACTTACATCACTATTAATTTCTCCTAATGAATGTTTAGCTAACTACTTATCCGCAGAAAATATCTCATGGAAATTTTTGCCCCCTCGTGCCCCAAATTTCGGAGGTCTATGGGAATCGGGAGTTAAGTCATTCAAACATCACTTGAAAAGAACTGTTGGTAATGCTAGACTTAATTATGAAGAGTTTCTCACTGTTGAAGGAATTTTAAATTCCCGTCCTATTTCCCCTTTGTCCTCAGACGTTTCTGATTATGAGCCCCTTACCCCTGGCCATTTTCTCATAGGTCGACCGATAAATACCATTGCAGAGCCTATTTTAATCAATGAGCCCGAAAATAGATTGTCTCATTGGCGTAAACTGTCAAAAATGATACAAATAATTTGGAAACGTTGGTCGGTAGATTATCTCAATCATTTACAACAACGTAAAAAATGGTATTTTTCTAAAGATAATGTGAAGAAAAATGATATGGTTATTATAAAGGAGGACAATTTGCCCCCTTTTAAATGGATGATGGGAAGAATCCATCAAACTATTCCTGGTTCTGATGGAAAGGTCCGAGTGGTAATTGTAAATACAAAATCTGGACCACTTAAAAGACCCATTTCTAAAATTTGTTTACTTCCTATTGAAGATAATTTTAATTAAAAACTTTGTCACATTTATTGTTAATTGCATTTATTTGTAATCTACTAATTGCATTTTTGTAATCTATTTCAACCATTGTAGTGATTTAATATGAAAATTTTGTTTCTTTCGTTAAGGATTCAATTCCCCTCATGTTAGTTGATTGTTGTGCTCGTGTTTATAATCTTTATGTATTTTATTTTTTTTACTTGTTGTCATAATTATTTGTGTGTGTTATCATAATTATTTGTGTGCGTTGCAATATCATGGATATTGCAACGCGGGCCGGTATGTTGCTACGCCCGTTGGCTTCTTGGCGCCATTGTTCTCAGCCAAGAGTCAGTTATTGTAAAACAACCAAAGAGCATACACGCTCGGTTTTTGCATCTCCGCAGCGCTACCAGCGCACCCGCAAAATAAATTTTATACAGTCCACCATGTCCAAGTTTGATTTTCATACACCACGCAAGCTATCGCAGACCAACTACAAACTTTCAGTTAAACTTGCTATATCAGATTTTTGATCTAAACATTTGCACAATCAATCAATAAATCTTACAAAAAACACAGTCATATGAATTATTAAGACTGTAGCCAGCAATAAATTTTGGAGAGAGGAAGCAAAATAAGTAATAGTAAATTAACTTTAAATCTATATAATAATCAGTTTAATTTTAAATCAATAAACTTAAATTATTGTAACTTACTGTACTATTTGAAATCATAGATTATAACTGAAAAGCATGCTCATTTTTATATTTCATTAATATCATGACTTAAAGAAAATACTTTTAAATTTGTATTAAAACAATTATGAGTGAATGAATTTAACAATTGCCATCTTTGAAATTATAATGTGTTAAGACATCATCAGAAATTCCATAAACTGGCAAAAGTCTATTAGACTAATGTTTAGTTATCTAGAATAAAAAAGTCCAGGAAAAGAACAAAATTATCGAAAACAAAAGTCAACTAGATAAAAATTAACATGCCTATACGTAATTAGGCCAACTAAAGTTTTCCTTTACAACTTTGGAAGGAATAACTGCTTTTTGCACCTCAATACATTACTTAAATGGCATTGATAGTTGTAGAGGTTAGATATATCTCTACGGTTTGCCTGGATTATGAATAAACGAGTAGAGAATTTATTTTGTTTATGACACTGATGCATCAGTACATAGTATATAGAAAAATTTGCTTAATTAGAACTCTCGCCAAAATAATAACCAGTTTTTATGGAATTCTTGGCAGTGGCCCATGAGAAATTATATAAAAAAAACATCACAGAGAGATATAACTCATAACCATGTGAGCAAACCTTCAATTTCTTTAAAAAATTTACGAGCTAAAAATAGCTTTAAAGATTAGAATTGGTGGAGAGATATCCATATCAGGATCTGTGGCAGAATAATTGCCAAGTCTTGGCAACTTCCAGGCTGCGGCCCACGAGAAACTAAAATAAAAACATAACAGAAAGTGACTAACTCTTGAGATATAACTTATAGCCACCCTCAGGCAGACATCTACATGATTTTTAAGAAAAATATGCAAGTCTGAAATCTATTTGGCACCTTGGCGATTGGTGCAACAGATCACGATACAAAAATATCCCCGAACTGGTGCAAGCAGGTATTGATACGGAAGTATTCCTCACTGTAAATGTTTGAATTTTAAATATAAATCACAAAAATATATATTATCTTGAAGATATTTCTGCAGAAATTCTAAATCTAATAGAAATTTAATACATAGTTCGAAGAAATAAAAGTTTTATGATATAGAACATTTTAGTTGGTTTTTCAGGAAAAAACAATCAACTTAATTCAGAAACTTCTGAAACAAACTAACATATTTCTAATTGTTAGAATTATTACAAATTATGGATAACAGTTTAGAAGAGTAAGGTTTACGATAATAAAACTGTACACTGTACAGATACAGCGTTCACACTGATCAGAAATTACTTTTAAAATTAAACTTATCAATTTTGACAAAAGTACTGAAAAATCGAATTGTGCGAATTTAATCAGGTTAAGTTATTTTAGCACGGCCAACAATATATCCTTTGTTTCACGGAACGCTGTTTATTAATTCATAGAAATAAAAATACCTTCTAGGAATCGTGAAGCATGCAAGCCCAGTCATATGGTACGAAAAGGGTCGTAGACCTCTGTACTTAATAAAGATCCATGTAGCATTTTACCATCCATTCTTCAAATATGTAACCTTTTAAAGTTATTACGGTTGCAATTTGTTAGCTTTATTATTTAATGTTATCATGCTAGATACTTATCAAATTTATATGAAACAAGAACCTAGCAATTTTAACCGCACGAAATGGTACATAAAAAGAAATGTCATGGACTAGCTTTACAAACTATGTAATGTAAATTGGTTTATAAGACGTATTACAGAATTAGTAATTTGTACAGAAATGAATATTTAAACTGTAAAAACAGAGAACGTCACACCCCATCGAAAAGCTGTCAACAAACATACAAAAAGTGTCGCATGATGACAGTTCAGTTAAGTTGAGAGGTTGAAATATTGGTTTGTGATGTGCAGCTCCATGGTAGCCTATATAAGGATCCAAAAATAAAGAGCCTTAAAAAAAGAGGGCGCTTGCAGCATTACCCTACATTCGTGACTTCTTCTACTTCGCGACAGAATTTGGAAATTAGAGATAAAATACTTCACTCTGGAAAGCATTTTGAATCTTTAAGTTTATCGCATTCTTTAATTTTTTTATTATTAATTTCTTATTTTTAAGCTAAAGCAGCCAGGATTTGTGTTTTTCTTTATTATTTTTGTTCGGAAGTGGCTACGAACCTCTTCCTTAAGTTATATTAGGAAACATTTCAAGCGTAATGAAATACCGAGCATGCTCAGACTTGTCTGGTATTCCCTACACTTTTTAACTGAATTGCCTTTTTTTAAAGTAAAAAACAAGGGACCATTACTTTTAAAAAGACTCAGAGTAAGGAATACCGGGCAATTGTATAACGGGCAATGACCCTTAGCTTAAAAAACATTGCGTAGGGAGCATCAGGCAAATGAATCTCTGGCAATAGCTTTTAACATTAGAAGAAAAAAAGAAATTATATTAGGATATGCTGGGTAAATGTATATTCGGTAATGTAATTAATGTACCTTCTTATCACATTTACGAAAAGACATAGTTTATATTAATACTAATACGAATTCAATTATTAATATCCACAACTTGGTAAAAGTCTACATTACCGAATATACACTTATCCAGCATATCCTAAACTGATACTTTTTAATGTTAAAGGCCATTACCTGAGATTCATTAGCATGATATCCCCAAAACAAAAGATTTTTTTTAAAAGTTTATAGTCATTGCCCGGTATTCCTCACACTGAAATTTTTTTGAAGCAAAAGGTCATTTGTTTTTCCCTTTAAGAAAAGTCACAACGGAATTGAAAATTGTAGGGAATACCGAGCAAGTGAATACTTGCGCGCGCAAGCAATACCGCGCGGTTTTCCCTATACTTGATTTGATCTCGTATATATAGCCTAGTTCTTATTGTTTCATAATTTTCTAAAACATTATTCTGGAAATTTAAACATTTTCAGAAATCTTATTAATAATTGAAGCTTGTACCGAGAGAGAAAACTTTTTTCCAATTTTGACTGATGGGACCCTGAACAAAGTAAAAATTTGGAACCTATTTCATAAATGTTGAGTTCAAAAGTAATACATACAATGTAAATTTCCGGGTTCGATATAATAAGAAATCACACAGCATTCACATTGCGTACTATTCGCATATGTGATCAAACATCGATACGACTCACGTATGCGAAAGCAATTCGTCCTATTAAGCATTCTCCCCGAATTCGGTTGCGATCACCGTCAAGAAAATACGTGAACCTGATGGGTAAAATATATTTTCCCGGGAAAAACTCACTTATCAGGTTTTTTTCGACAGAGATCGGAGGTACGGCAACTGCTTTCGGTTAGAATGTTCCTTTACACGTAGCTTATAAACATTCACTCTGGCGCTTGCGCAGTTGCAGTCAGTCAGTGAGAGCATATCTCACTGGATGCGAAAAATCTCATATTGCGATTCCGGATATGTGAAAGAGACCCAGACTGAGTGAGTTTTTCGCGTACAATATACATTAAACCAGTGTTTCCCAAACTTATGACTTTTGCGTACCCTTTCTAAAATTTTCGGAACGCTGTGTACCACTAATAAAAAAATAAATGTATTTCTTACTATGAAAAAATTGCACAAAAGCTAAAAATCACAACTGGCTGTTGACACCACTAATTATTAACTGTTAACTCTGCAAAAAATAGCCAATAGAAAAATACGTAATCGTAAATTTTCATGGCTAGCTTTGTTTTGAAATAAAATGTTCTGAAATTTTCGCTCGTTGCAAGATATTTCGCATAAGAACGCGTACCCTCGCTAAACTGTTCCCGTACCCCTGGGGGTACGCGTACCACACTTTGGGAAACACTGCATTAAACCAATGTAGTTGTCATTCCCAATTCAAAATCCGCATCCGCGATTATTTCGCATGCAGTATAAAAGCTTTTTTTTTTCTATAATGATTTCATTTGCTTTCGCTGATGTTTTTTAACTTAGTTTGCAACTTGTTTTATGTAGTTATAAACGTAATATAATTGGTAATTCTAAAAATACGTATTGAAGATGGTAAATACAAAACACACTATATTTGTATTTGTATCAAAGTTCTGCAGTGGACTGATCGTTAAAACGCTGTTCCCAGCAGATCACTGAAGTCAAGCATCACTGGCTGCAGTCAGTGGGTGACCACTCAGATCAATCTGAGTAGGGATCGAGGGTGTGCGATATTGGTCCTCGTTAAACTGTTCTACCGTAAAGTGCTCGACTTCGCGTACAGGTCGTTGGTCTGCGGGGATGCCATCTTCTCTGCAGAAGATAAAAATTGTGATGGAATGTCTTCGGATCATCCTCAGGGATGTTTCCCAGACCGTCACCAATAGCCCATTGTGCAGCTCTAGTGCGACGTAAATGAACTGCAACAACAACAATATGTATCAAGATATTTTTCGCAATTATATGTTCAATTTAGGTAAAAGATTCTGAAGGATAATTATAATTGATGTCGTGTTTTTCGAGATATTAAAATGAAAATATTTTGTTCAACATATGTGGATTTCGACACATACATGTGGTTTCGCATTATGCTGGTTATCGCTCGCCAACATCGAAATTGTTTGCAGATCACTTAACAACCTTCAGTGTTGTGCAGATTACTTCCAAAACGGCAAAAAATCACGATATTGGAGAGAATTGAACTTTGTTTCGTGTACAAAAATTTAAAACTTGTTAATTCGAAATCCTTCAAAATTTAGCAGCTGAAATTAACTTTCGTGAATTTCATATTGTTGGCGCCGTTGTCGAGTTTGAGTTCCGCCAGTAGCGGCCACTCCGTCCCGTCCCCCGCTCACTTCGTATTAATTTTTCATAAGCTCTCGTGCTTATTGTATTTCGTTGTTATTATTTTCAATCAAATGAACTTGTTATTGTTATTATTGATTTGCTTCATTGACGCCTATGGATACTTTGTTGTTAAGGTAGGTTAGACCCTACACATATATCTAAGCGTTTTTATAATAGAATATAAGCGCAGACAATAACTTGGGTTACAATCTATTATATATAAACTATAATATAAATTATATAATATGTAAACAATGTAATATAATAAACTATAGTATAGAATGATAAACATGACTAATTACATAAACTAAAAACTGTTAAATAAGTAAATCTTTATTTTAGATAAATTTTATCAAAATTTTTTTTTTGGCGATGACGATTTATTTATTGGTAGAACATAAACGCTAAAATCCATTTTCTTTCTCAGATTAAACACGGCTGATCCGAGGGTAAAATCAGAGAAGAAAGTATAAAAAATCCCTCTCCATTAACTTAGATAAGTATTAATATCAAGTTTTAATACAGTCTGACTTGACTCCCTAAAACCAAGGTCAGTCACTGGCTTTGACTTCTGGGAGTCGATGTTATTCCATATTTTGAAAGATTCGAATAAATTAATGATTTATCTACAATCCCATTCTTTCCTAATGTTTGCAATTTATCTTAATTTAATTGCTGCATCTTGCAAACCTGGAGTCCTCACCATTACACCCCTCTCACTCCATCATACCATGTCCAAGCCAAGCTTTTTTATCTTCCCATATCGGCACCTTATTTTTATGGCAACATGTCTGTCTCATGTTTTTTTCTCTTTTTTTTCGGCATTTTGTGTTTTGACACCGAGAAAAGTTATTGTTCATGGAACTAAAACTATATCAATTTTTGTGTCATTATTTGCGCCTCCTTTATGTTGAGTAGGTTTATTCAAAAGAAGACCATATGGCAGTAAAATTTTCCAAAAAAGGGAAGAAAATGTGAATTTCTTATTAACTTTTTCCGAATTATATGAAAAAATTTCATCGCTAAAGAGGAAATCGAAACTTAAAATTGAAGAACTCCGGAACTCGGTGACTAAATTTAAGAGTACATGGCTGTAAGAAAGTTATAAAAGTTCAGCGATTCATTTTAATTCTTCACGTCATAAAAACCAAAAAAGAAAAAAAAGGGAAATGACGAATATGAACACAAAACTAGGGAATAGGGACAAAACTCCCCACTTTCATGAAAAATTCCAAATATTTCGAAAACTGTTGTGCGTTTTAACAACAAAAATGAAAATTACTCTTTTTTTACAATGTCAGGGGAAAAGTTTCAGCTCCCTGATAGTTAAGTCCCGCAGGGGACTGATCGTAAAGATCCGGTTCCCAGTTGGCTGCGGTCAGTGTGTAAGTGGTTGACCACTTGGATCAGTCTGCTTAAGGACCGAGGGTATGCGGTTTAGGTCCTCGTTAAACTGTTCTACCGTAAAGTGCTCGACTTCTCGTGCAGGTCGTCGGGCTACTGAAGCAGGGGAGCCATCCCCTCTGCAGAATATCAAAATTGTGATGGCATGTCTATGGATTATCCTCAGGGATGTTTCCCAGACCGTCACCAATAATCCATTGTGCAGTTCTAGTGCGACGTAAATGAACTACTACAACTATTTAATTAGAAAAAATAACTTAAAAAAAGATATGAGAAATGTCACAAAATAAAAAAAGTCATTTTATTCTCATAATTGACACACAATCACTGAAATCAAACACAAAACAAAATCCAACCATTAAAAAATAAATAAGCACATTCATTATCAGCAACCATCAACGTTAATATTTCTGCACACCATAACTTGCCGTGTGCTTTCATACAAAGTTCTACACATCTTTGCTTTTTGACATCTGTCCTTTTTATCATCATGAATTTTACGCTGCATGGGTGGAAGATTATCTCTGTTTTGTAGCACTTGCACGGGTAAAGTATCTTTTATGGGCAAAGCTGTATCTCGGTATTTAACCCTTCTAGAATGGACAGAGGGAATTAAATTCCGTTGGTTTAAACTATCCCGATGTTTAAGAGAAGCACAACAAGAAGAGTTAATATGCATTCCTCTTCTCAAATGCCAGGAACAGCAGGTCGAAAGTTTCGAGTTTGACTTGCAACATGAGCTAGAATCATGATGGTCTTTTCTTCGGTGGTGTCTTTGTCTATGAGGCTTAATTGCTCTATTGATATTTCTTTGGGGTAATGTATGGAGCATATTTGTGCGAACCATATCTGCATATGGAGCTTGCGGATGACGTGGGTGAAGAGATACACCTGGTGGTAAAGCCCCTAATCTTGGAAATTGACCTAAAAATGGATCTTCTTTTGCATCCGTTCGAAGAAAGTTGTGCGATGGAAGTGATGCGGGATATTGATTTGAGCTATGAAATTGAAAGTTTCTTGTCCTAGACAAATGAGAACGTTGTGACGGTAGATTTTGTGAATGATTTACCGTTCTACTAGAATTAGTTACGTTTTCAATATTTCTATTACGCCCAAGTGAATGGAAACTATAAGTGTTGTTTGAAGAAGGTAGGTGGTCATGATTTCGAGTAAAAGAAGTATCTCTTCCACGAAAACTAGAAGTACTGTCTGGAGGTTTTTCTGTGGGTATTTTTTCAATATCAATAACAATTTCATCTGGTTTAAAATTTCGGAGAATGTCGTGTAAATGCACTTGATTTGGAGGAAATACAGGTTGATTTTTGACAAACTTATCTGAATTCTGCTGCTTATCATCGCTATTTCGAATATTAAAGTTAGTGGGCACATTGTGGTTGTTGAAACGTAAATGTGGGATGGAATTGATATTATTTTTGTTTTCAACACTTATTTGAGAGTGATCGAACGCAGGATTAAGCTTGCCCGAGAGAAAATTATTTTCGAACAAAACTTCACTTTTGTGATGATGATTTATGTTTTTAGGTAGAGAATCACTATAATCAATCTTATCTAAATTAAGAGTATTTGTATTTAGAGAATTCGCAGCAAGAAAATGTTTTTGCTTTGAAGCTGGAGTAGAAGTCGTTGTCTGAGAGATATGCTCAACATAAAAATTATTGAATGGAACCCGATCTTGAGTTGGTGATGTTTCACTATCGATTGCTTTTAAGCTATCGTCTGAAACAGTCTTCGTTCTTTGACGATTACGAATTGTGTTAAGAGAAACAGGACTATAGGAATCGTGTGATCTCGAAGTTGCTAGATTTCCATTTAAGTTATGAAATCCTTCAAATATTGAGTGAACATCTTCATCAGGTTGAACAAAAGTTTCATGTATACCCGGGACATGGCCAACAGTTTCAAACTTTTTAGAGATTTTGGGAATTTCTAATACATTTAACGAGACATCTGGATTCTCATTATGCTCTTCTGGAATATCGCTAGTCAATAAAATTTTCCCTTCGGGAATATCTAATGTCTCATTTGAGAAATCTCCCTCAGTTTCGATATTACTTTTTCGATAATGAGCATTTAAAGTCCCGTCATTTGTATTCCTGATATTCATCTCACCATTTCGATTTTGTGTAGATGGATATAGAAGAGGATCCCATTCAGATGACTGAATATATTTTTTATTGTTACTATCAACAACCAAATCACGATTTAAATAATCTTCATATTTTGTTAAACTCCCAGGACTTTGATGGGTTGAACTATTCAAATCGGTCTCCAGTGGTCGCTTATTTTTGTCCAAATAATCTGAACTGAAATTTTCATTCTTAATCTTTGGGTGGTCTCCGTGCTTAAAATTTCTTTCCGGTACAAATAAAGAACTGTAATGGTTATCACCCCCATGCCTTTCGAATTGATTTTCAAAATGCAAATCATCTTTGGATACATTCTCAGACGTTGAATTCCAACTCTGCAAACCATTTTTTCTCCTCTGTGGTTCTGGAATACTCTAAAAGAGAAAAAAATACACATTAATTTATTTGAGCAAGTCACTTTCCAGCAAAAGCTGGATTCTGCAAGACTTACTCTAATTTCGAATTTTACTAATTATTGTAAATTTTAAAGCTTAATAAGATACATAATTCGTAGATCGTGGGAATGTTGATCTGGAGCTTCATAACTGTTTTCATAACACGACCGATGAACCACGTCTCAAGCAAGTACTTTCAATTTTGCACAATTATTCTTGATAATTTTTCCATAAATATGAATTTCGTTCTAATAAAAATAAGCACTTTTCCATTTCGCTGGCGTTTGTAAATTCTGTGGTTTTATTCATTTATTTATTTTTATTTTTTAAAGAAAAAGCCGTCACGTAAAAAAAAAAGTGCATTTACTTGCTTTTAAGTAGATTAAATATGCTTCGGCAACTTTATCACCTGCGCTGGCGAAAAAGCATGTAAAAATATAATTAGTTCTAATTACAAATTTTACCTGATTATTGGTTTCAGTTACAATTGGTTCAAAGCCGATAATTTTTTTGAGATATGATATACGGAGCGTTGTCTTCAGCGTAACGACGAAACTTGCTTTGGTTTTTCGTAATTTTCACTCTCTCAACACGGTTTGCAATCTCATGGTATGGTAAAAGTTTTCATCCTTTTAATGCCTTTTATCACTTTTCAGAATTTATCAGCCGAATTTTATAACACACCGTATGCACCAGATGTTCTATAATCACCGTCCTCAATACATATTTTTAGAATCCTCGTTGTTCCAGACGTTATCCAAGCATTACAAATTCTTAAAAAGAAAACGAGATTTAAAAAAAATATCAAAACTTGGCTGCCAGAAGAAACTGAGTAAAGGTAAAAGGTAATTCTTAAAAACACTTTCAAGTTTCATCTGGAATCAAATCGATTTTGATGTTTTAACACCACTTTCCTTCCACAGTAATTCGTTAAAAATTTGACGCGATCTCACTTTTTTTCTAACTTGAATATTGATTTTCGAATAAATTTTTGACAAAGATTCTAAATATATATGTATGAAAACTATGAAGGACAGTGATATGCGAATATCCTCCATATGTCCACGATTACCTGTTCTTCGAGAGTAGACTGTGATGAAGTAGCACTTGGTTTGCGGTATCGACGTCTAGTTTCATGTCCATGGTGTGAATATTTAACTGTATGGAAACCATGACGGCTGTACGATCTCTCTTCAACCTCGTCTACTTCTCTCTTTAAAATGCCTGCATAACAAGAAAAGTTAGTTAGAAGGTTAAACTAACATAACGGGTATAAATGATCGGCGAGAAATACTAACAGAGACTGTTCAAGAATTTTTTTTTTCTAAATAAGTTCTCATATCGTTCTTTTGAAAGTATAGACATTAGTAAAACTATCAACATAAATTATAATTATGCTGTATACTACTAATAATCGATACTTAGTTTGTTGTAGGCTGCAACATTGCTTTAAGATTAGAAAGACTGTAGCGACATAATTTTGGTAGCTGAATTTAAATGCTTTTCTGGAATTGAGCTAAATATAAACAAACCTTATAGAAGGGGACAATCGTGATCATTAAGTGTTCTTTTCATGAAATACAAATGTGGATAGGTTTCACTCAAAAATTCCTTTATGATTCGTTTCTACGCTCAACTCAAGAGATACTTTATCTTTTGAGTTGGTTACAAAATTACAAGGTTATAAAGAAAAAACTAATCTTCCCTTTACACCAAACCACTGCTGATCTTATCTTCCAAGATAAAAGCTACTCAATATAAAAATGGCTTAGGAGTAACACAGTTTTGGTTTATTTGAACCAATTAAACCTTTCCGGAGCAGTGTGCCAGTCCGTGAATTTGTTGCCCTGCATTGCAGGCAGCTATACATCTACAGAAATAAAAGTTTGCTGTTACAAATCGTATGTTTTTTATTGTGAAATAAGGATAATTAAAATTTGAAAATATTAAAGGAAGTAACATACATCTGATAAACTCCGATGGAAAAACTTCGTTGAGATGACTTGTTTTGGGCTGTTGTGCCAAGAAGAAGGATAATTATATTTTAAACATCTACTAATTAATTTTATAGTATTATATTTCTATTTGTATATTAGTTCTGTTAGTCTATTTCGAATTCACCTTAATATTCGCTGCGTGCTATGATTGATTTCGGATTTGATTTTAAGAATTAGTGAGTGCATACGACACGACACCTAAACTAGTAACTGTTCTAACCCTAAATTGTATCGTAATAACTCTGACTTTCATGTGTATCATATCTTATTGTTTTTATAAATGTTAATGTTACGGATCACCGAAAATGGTGGCAACGACTTTACACTAAAAATAGTGTAAAGAATATTTCTGGCTTTTTACTACAAGAACTGTCGCTAGCGTTAGATTAAACGAAGACTCATTTCTGGTGTTCCCCTACATTACTTTTGGGGCTAAATTGCCATCATATATGATTTAAAGGTACACTAAAAAATTTTTTTACTGAGAAAATTTGTATAAAATAATAATAAGCCATTCTGGTAAAAGTGGGAAAATGGTATTTTTTGCTATATCTTGTATTATTCATATTTTCAAGGTATTTAAAAGCGTTAAGTTCTAGTTATAGTTTCAAAAAGTTTAAAATGTATGTACCTATTAACTATTTTAACTGTAATTAGTTGACTAAGTAATTTTTAACAGCTGGTGTAACTGTAACTGTAATTAATTGACATCATTATACCTTTAATTTTATCACAGTCAAAAACTTGTTTAAGAAAGCAGCTTTTTATTTTTATTTTAGTGGTTCAAAAAATTCCGACTGTTTTTTCTTTTAACCTAACATCCAAGTACACTGAATACAAACTTTT
This sequence comes from Parasteatoda tepidariorum, assembly GCF_982258835.1. NCBI lineage: Eukaryota > Metazoa > Arthropoda > Arachnida > Araneae > Theridiidae > Parasteatoda > Parasteatoda tepidariorum. Next base: position 80,146,116 of record NC_141757.1, read on the forward strand.
GGTTTTATCGAAAGAACAGGTAGACTGTAGTACAGAACATTGTAACTATTTAACTATAAAGATAGGCTCAATTTTCACCTTCATTACTTTTTATTTATTTATTTTTATCATATATATAAAAAATAGACAGCTGGAACAATTAAATATTTGACAACAACATTTAATTTTCTTTTTTTGCTGAATGCGAATGTTTAAAATAAACCTAATTATGGTATATTTAATTTTAATAGCAAATGATAAAAATTCAAAAACATGATAAATTTTAATTTAAAGACACAATTTTCCAAAGCACGACGCTTGTTGAAGTAAAGTTGTTATTTGAAGTTTCATTCGAAATTTTTGGCATATACTGAATGCAATACAGTTTTAATTCCGGGGGTACATTAGATAAGTTGGGTAACAATTAAAAGCAATATCATCATTAAAATGATTCATTGAGGTAGATAATACGTAACAAATAGTATGGAAGAATTAATTTAAAAAGTGGGTTTAATTGAAGGTATTAATTCCTCCGTAAAATAATATTAGTATGGCTTACGGTGATTTCCTTGTGGCATAATGAGCCAGGTGTTCATTTTTCGGCAAAAAACAGCTGTTTGCTGACCGGCTATGTTTCGTATTTCTGTGGGTGTTAAAGCCGACTTGTGAGGAACTAAAGAAAGGATTTTCGGATGGCTTTCAATAGGGCTCTGAAATAAAATTAAAAAATTCAAATGCATTATGTAACAACTAAAAAATGAGAGAGAAATAAATATTGCATAGCACAGGGTATAAAAGCCTTACTTAGGTAATAAAATTTCTATCGTAGTACCCTCTTGTGTTGCTGTTTGTTGGTAGCAAAAATTGCACTGGATTAATACCTGTTTTCACGGCCTGATTATCGCATGGTGAGAAAGCCCCACATTCGATGGGCCCTCAAATGTTTAAGTTTATGAAGTTAAGTTATTTAAGTTTATATTTTAAGTTTTTTTAATATTTTAAATTAATTTTTTTTTATCTGAAAAGTGTCAGTATTTAAGTGATTGCTTAGTAGAAATTTGTTCCTTACCAGTTCCTTGAAGTAAAATTAATTGTAGTTTATTATAATCAAGAAAGAGCACTTGCCCAGGCACCATATTCCATGGGCCCTCAAATCTTTTTACACAATTTTTTAATTTTTCAAGTTTTTTATATTTTAAATTTAATTATTATTTTTATTTATTTATTTTTTCATAAATTTTTTCAGATTTTTTTATTTTTTTAGCATTTTAGTGATTGCTTTATGGAAATTTAATAAAAATAAATTAAAAATAAAATAAATTAAAATTTGCTACTTAAAGAGTTTTAACACTCAGCCCTGTATGCATCTTTTTTACATCAACCTTAATAGTGTTTGCATGACTAATGGATTTTATAAAATAATGAAAAAGAAAGCTTAATCTTTTTATTTTAAAAAGAGAAAATTTAAATTCTGGAAAGAATTTTACATAATTGTGTATAAATTTTAACACCTTAATCATCAATTATTATTTTATCCTTTTAAATATTGTTTCATAAAGTGTTTTCTTTTCCTAAATTATCAAATGTGTAATAGGAAAAACAGTTTGAATTGCGCATTCGAAATAACATTTCAAAAACAATTTGAAGTATATAAATTCGATCATCTTTAAAGACATACTTTTTACGATATCTCAGAATCTAGTATTTTTTCCGTTAGAGTTTTCTCTTATATTGAAGGAATCAAATATAAGCAATATATGCACCCGTTTTCATTTACTTTGATGTTATTTACAAATCCTGTATCTTACGAAGTAAGAGTATTGCGGCATGCGGATAATATTCTGCAATTGATTGAGTATGAGCCAAAATTTTCCGAAAAGAAATGAAGCAAAAATTTCCGAGTGATTGACAAGGTGTTTTTACTCGTGGAATCTCAAAATTGCCGGTATGTGACACTGTTTGGCTTTAAATATTAATCCCAACCTTTAAAAGTAACTATTTCACACGAAAATTATATTAAATAACAATATATTCTGTGAAATAATTATATTTTAAAAACTGAGATAAATATGATTAGCATTTTTTATGTTATATGTCAACATAAAAATATGCCAAATGTGTTATGTTATATGCCAAAAAAACTGTAAATTTCTTGATAAAGTGATAGTTTAGTTCCTAAAAAGTTAAGCATGACCTTTGCTAGAAGCCAAAAAGGAAAATCGCAACTTCATACAGTTAATGAGATTTTGACGAAAAATATTTGTCTATACGTCTATACCTATTACTATTTCAATCTGAACAATTGTGAAACTGTTCATCTTAGCTCTCTAACTATGTTAGATACAGGATCTCTAATGTAATTTCGAGTCGGTTTTATGATTTTTCATTCGTTTTTATAACTCATTTATTTAAAATACTTACCTGAACTTCGCTGAGAGCGTTAATTTCATGATTCAAAGTTTCATCCGTTAGTCTTCCTAAAAAACATTCCCGGTTAGTCAAATCTTTATAAGCAATTGTACGCTGGAAAAAAAAATCACAAAATATTACTAATTATCAATAATACATCTGAATAAAACTGTGATATTGGTTTTCTTACTGCCAGTATATCATTTCAACATTATAGAAGTTTAAACATTTAAGCTGATAACATTTTCAACCGTTAATAATGTATTAAAAAAGCATACATTTCCACATAAGAGACCCCATACGCCCGTTTCTTATCTTTTTTCTTTTAATATTTTTTTCAAGTTTTTTTCTCCCCTTATTGCAACGAGTTTGCCTCGTTATTTTCTCCTGTAATTTTGAGTTTCGAAGTGTTGTGTTTCTTGTTTATAGAATCAAAACAATGATATGCACATTTTAGATTCGCTTTTTCATACATTGCGCAAAGTATACCGTTTCTTCATTTAAATATCATCGTAGTTTTCAAAAAAAATTAATTTTACTTTTTGGGTATCGATTTTACATTACATAAATAAAAGCTGAATAAATCCTCGCTATAGGTGTAGAAAATTTATACTTATTTTTTTGAGAAATTTAATTCATTTTTAAGTTTGATGAATTAATTAAAATATTTACAACAACAAAACAGTTTAATTAATTAAAACATTCCAATACAGTATGAAAGATGTACAATAAAAATAAAATAAATAAGCCATTCTTGAATCTTCAGGTTCAGATGAGAGTATACAGTCACTAATATGAACCTAATGGTACATACAACAGATATTTTACCCTAGATAACTAAACACTCGCCTCAATGCCAAATTGCTCCGCTTTGTAAAAATATTTTTTCCTGTGGAAGCGAAGTTAAAGTTATTTTTAGTTTAGTCAATTTTATGTTAAGTTACACTGCTTAAGAAGTTAAGCAAATTTGCAGACTTGGTCGATTATCTCTAGAACTACTGGACCGATTTTAATTAAATTTGATCTGTACATATATTGATACAATACAAAACAAATAAACATTCAACAATTCTAATACACATGCATGAACATGCGTAACCCTCGTTGGAGTCGGAAAGTATGAAATTGCCACAGGAAATGACAAACTGCCTTATTTCAAGTATGAAATCACGGTACAAGGCCTGTATATCTATAAGACGGGACTATACTCCCTATTAAACCTTATTTTTAATTATTATTCAGCAGTCTCATACCTTCCGACTCTAATGAGAATTACGCGTGATCATGTATTACAATTATTGAATGGTGATTTGTTTTGTTTTGTACCAATGTATGTACATATCAAATTTCATTAAAATCGATCCAGTAGTTCAAGAGATAATGACCAAGTCTGCAGTGTGTTTTTCCACCACCACGCATCAAAAATTTAAAGCCGCAGATAAAATACAACTCTGCTGCAGTTGTCTCACGAAGAGACTTGTAAAGAGTTGGCAAAATTATCCCTTATTCAATCTATTCTAGTTTTACTTTTTAAATCACAACCAATTTAATAAAATTTTCGCGATAGGCGGGAACAGTTGGCATCCCTGCAATCGTATAATATAAATTTTCGACTTACCAATCTTGAGAATTCGTGATGTTACAGTAATATTTCAACAGCTTCAAGGATTTCAAATTACACATTTTATCGCTTACCCGTGTTTTGATAGAAATTTTGTAAGCATTCTATTTAAGTCACGCTAATTTTTTTTTTTTCATAAGTAAAAGGAATATAAAAATAAGTGTGTTTTTAACTTAATCTATGTGACGAATCATTAGTCACAGAGTAACACAGATTTAAATTTCGTTATTTAGGGTTAAAGATGTCTCACGAAATACTTTATCTGTATTTGGAGAAAAAAATTTAGAAACATTTCACTTAAGTAATGACAATTTTTTGTCATAAATGAAAGGGATATAAAAATAAGTATGTTCTTAACTTAGTCTATGTGACGAATCCTTAGTCACAGAGTAACACTGATTTAAATTTAATTATTTAGGGTTAAAGATGCCTCATTTATCTGTATTTAGAGAAAAAAGAATTGAATTATTTCATTTAAGCCATGTCAATTTTTTGTCATAAATAAAAGGAATATAAAAATAAGTGTGTTTTTAACTTAGTCTATGTGACGAATCCTTAGTCACAGATTAACACAGGTTTAAATTTAGTTATTTAGGGTTAAAGATGTCAACCAGATATGTCAGGTTTTTATTATTAAACGATTTCTTTATTAAAATGACAAAATCTGCATATAAAATACCTATTCTGTATCTGCATCTAAATGGAAGTTCCTTCGAAAGAAAAAAATAACTAAAAAAAAATCTTTTTTTTTTCTTCTTTAAAGAGTATGTAACTTGTTTCGTGCGCTACTAAATATCTTTTTAGGACGTGATATGTTAGAAGGTACAAACATTTCCCGACAAGAGATAAAGAAAAATATTATTGCACTTTACTCTCGAATAAAAATACCTCACTGGATCGTAAATCTGCAAGAAAAGGAGGAGAGGAAAAGGATAACCAAAATACTGGGTCAGGCATCCCCTTTTCTGCCCAATCAAACCGCACCCCTCTACGTCTTTTTTTTTTATGGCTGAATTAGGATTCAAATCACACGTTTCATAATTACACGGAGCTTTTAGTTATTTTTTTATAATTCACCCCCTGCCTACGTAAAAAGCGAACTTAGTGGTGAAGAATCAATTGAAACAATTTAGAGTTGTCAAGAAACGCGGTAGGTAAGAGCAAAGGAGAAGGAAAATAATAATAAAAATACTTGAAACAATTTGCTGTAGTTTTTTTTTCCTTTTTAACAAAGCTAACCTGTTATCTTGCAAATCGTTTTATTTTTATAGGATTTCAGATATATATGCTATGCGTGGTAAAAGGATTAACATATTAGCATGTTCGGAAAAGATTCTCTAGCGTTTTATTCTTTTGACCATACACTACTTTTAAAGTAAGGAAGAGATTTTTTGATTACAATATTTTCATACATACTTTTATCGAAATTTTATTCATGTATTTTTTTTAATTCAGAGTATGAAAAGAAATAAATATGTAAAAGTGAAAATTAAAAGTGATGGAGCGCATCGTTCATGGTAATATGTTTTGTTGAAATTTCTAACTAAATAAATCTAATCAAGCTGCTGATCCTTAATATTAAACCATAGAAAAACTTTGTTTTCTGCTATATATGTTATAAATAAAGAGAGAAATACATCGATAGATCGTGAAATAATGATACTTCTGAACATTGTTAACGATATTTAAAAAAGTATTTAAACGATTTATCGTGAATGCCATGGATTATGTCATGTATCTGCGATTATAAATTTAGCCGAAGTTAAAAAGTTTTGTGTTAAAAAATTTGGCAAAATTAATTACACGCATTTCAAAGATTCTGAGAAGATGAAATAAAATTCTCAAGCTCTTATATGAATCCATAGAACGGATTGAGTCCTAATTTAGTATCTTCTCAAAAAATTAAGTTAATATAGGATAAATAATTTTTATTTTATAAATATATAATATAGGATATAAATATTAATATATAATTTTAGGAACAAATATAAAATGACAAAAAAACTTGGAATAAATACTTTATAAGAGAGTGGCTTAAGAAATTAACTGGGTTAACTAAGTTCAAAAAATATCGTTTCAAACACGACGTTTTTATGCGTTTATAGTTGAACTTTCTATCAACTTTCTCAATCGTCACTCCTTATACTGTAGACGCATCCAGTTGATGAAGTCAAGTGCAATATTGTGACAGTTATAAATAAACGACCAACAAGTAGCCGATCATATTCAAAACCTAATTAAAATAGTGACAATCGTATCGAAATGAGTAATTGCCGAAATTTAAGTTGATTGCTGGGAAGTGTGGATTGCAGGATGGGATTGTGTAATCAAACCTTCTTTTATTGTGTTGCACTCAGAAGTGTTTGGGAATCTTATGACACAACATAAATTACAAAAGGCTTTTTTAAAAAAAAGTCTTTGAAAAAAATACACCTACCATTAATCATTCTACGCAATAAATTTTTTATGAATGCATTGGGAGAGGTCGGAAAACCATCAGTTGGAAGCAATTGGTAAACAAAGTATGTGCAAACAAACAAAAAAATGTTGTTTGAAAGGAAGAGACTAAATGTTCCCAAATAACAGGGGGAAAAATCTAAATTTTCTTTTTTTATATTTTCTAAAGACATGCGTAATATAAAGTATAAAAATGATTTTCCGTAATAAATTTTTTTTGAAAACCAATTTAGGCCTTATTTCTGAACGAATTCATGTTCAGTGATTATTTATGTCCCGTTTCTAATATTTTTAAAATCCCCTTTAGAGCGCAAATATTTAAATAAGAAAATCGATCCTTCACGTTCACGTACGTAGGTTCTGCACAGAGCAGTAACAATGGCGCAATCTTGGTTCTCCACAAAGCCTGTACAGCAGTGCTTCCCAAACTTATGACTTTTGTGTACCCTTTCTAAAATTTTCGTAACGATGTGTACCATTAATAAAAAAATGAATGCATTTTTTACTATAAAAAAAATTCACAAATTTTAAAAATCACAACTGGCAGTTGACACCACTAATTATTAACTGTTAACTCTGCAAAAAATAGCCAATGGAAAAATACGTAATCGTAAATTTTCATGGCTAGCTTTATTTTTAAATAAAATTTTTCGAAATTTTCGTTTGTTGCAAGTTTTTTTTGCATAAGAATGCGTACCCCCGCTGAACTGTTCCCGTATCCCTGGGGGTACGCGTACCACACTTTGTGAAACACTGCTGTACAGAATGAACGTTCGTAAACATTGAGGGTGCAGCGTTTAAGTAGTAAATCTCTCAAATAAAGAATAAAGGAGGTGCTTTATTACTGAATGGAAAACGATATTCTGTATTTGACTTCAAAATTATTAACTTCAAATGCGTAAAAGTTACTTCGATAAACATTTATAGAATTGCATTTGCTTTTTAAAAAAACTTCACAGCGCATTTGATAAAAATTCCTCCAGGACTTATTAAATTGTCTTTTTCTTGAATAATAGTCGACTTCTTCCCTCCTCGCACAAAGTACTTTATTTTATTCCAATTTTTTACCAATACAATTCGATTCTTTATTCAATACTTTTACGAAAAGTCATCATTGGTCTTAGATATTTCCATTCACCAAGGGAAGCCTCACTCTTTATCTTTCTCGCCTTCTCAATACAAGGCCAAATCCGTTATCTGCTTTTAATTTCGTAAGCAACTAGCTTTTGTTAGTACTTATACATTAAGCAGCATTTTATTTTTTACTTTATCAAAACCCTTTTATGATAAAAACTTTACCAAAATGCCCTTTTCTTGATTAATATTCAGCTAACCAACTTTCAGTTTTCATGGTTTTCAGTTTACATAATTCGGAAGACATTTTTCAAAGGATAGAACCGTCTCTGATTCAAATGACCCGGGTTACATAATTCGGAAGACATTTTTCAGGGGATGGAATCGTCTCTGACTCAAATGACCCGGGTTATATAATTCGGAAGACATTTTTCAGAGGATGGAGTTATCTCTGACTCAAATGACCCGGGTTCGAGTCTTGTTGATAGTTGGTCGCTTGTTTTGTTTCCGCCCAGTACTGATTACAGTGACGGCTGAAAATAACCGTAATAATGAGTTAAGAATTTTCATTACTCCAGAAATTAACGGTAGATTTCTCCGCCATAGAATGTAAATGTGGGTAATTTCAAATGAAAGACAATATCTTCATGTGATACTTTACTCAACAATTCTTTTGCTTCTGAATCAAGTGCAAAATATAATAAATAGCTTTTTGAGGAAATTATCTTAGCACATAATTGATAGAATGTTTTTAGAAGTTTTTATCAATAATTTATCATTGTTAAAATTTATACGATAAAAAGTTTTAATTCTGGGCTGTTTGTCCATTAAGGTTTTTGATGAAGATGAGATGGTAAATTGAAGACAATATTCTAAATTTTTATGACCTTATTCCATTGCAATTAAATTTTTCATAGCACAAGTACGGAATCTTTATAAATCCTTAAGTCTTTTTTAATCCTTAAAGTATTCATTATTTATTTGCTTTTAAAGCAGAGTTGATGGAGATTTTCATGTTACAATTTAATTGTTATTGTGGTCAGTTCAGTAAAGACTAGAGCAACCGACTTTGACTAACTAATTTGAATCAATATTTTACTTCGGAAAAAATTAAAATCAGATATAGAATTTAAAATTCGATGCTACTATGCAAGTGGGTGCATTTTATCTTTACTACACAGTAAAAAATTCCGGATCAATTTATGGTATAAAGTACCGGCATTTAGGGGCATCACCCATAAAATCTCTTTTTACCGTAAAAAATTATACCGTAATTTTCACAATATTATTTATTTAATTAAAGTGATTCACTGATTTTATGGTAATTATTACTGTAAAAATTACGGTATATCACATTTGTGTTAGTTCCGAAACATATTCCGGTAAAAATGTATTTTACGGTAAAAAATACAGCCATCCTGAGTGGCAGTACTTTTAACCGTAATTTGTTACGGAATTTTTTACAGCGTAGATTTAATTACATTTTAGTGAAGACAATGTGCTTTCGTCTTTTTATTGTATAGTTCGAATATCAAGATTAACAGATCGAAATAGTCGATCAATTACTAAACAAAAAGATCCACCGTTCCATCTTCAACCAAGTCTTGAAAGTTTTAAGTGTATAAAATTGACTCATTCATACAGAAAATATTAAAATATGCTCGTTTTTGCTTTACATCACTTTGTTTTTCCCTAAAAGGGAAATAAGTTTGACATGCTTGCCTCAGAAGGATAACATATACGCACGAGTATGCCTTAAATTAATTATGGTGAGTTGTCACGTTATCTTTTCTTAACATCAGTAATAATTTCATTGCATAAATATTGTTAATAGACTGTCATAAACAAGCATAATAAACACAGCCTAAAGCGAAATAATAATACATGTTCACATGAAATGTTAAATAAACTTCCACATCTGATTCCTCTCCGTACACAGTTTCATTCTGAAAGCAGATTCATTTTTTTTTATTACACAGCTTTTTATTGTGTTGGTGCGTTTCAAGGTTAAAAAGAATTATAGCCAGTGTCTACAAATTGCTTTGAAAGGAAAAAAAGTAACAGACTAAATCGTAATTCTATCTTCTTATGCTCTCATCTTTTCCGCACTTTTTATCTGATGAAGTTATAAGAATTAATGTTCTTACTATGCAGTACGCACGAGATACCATGTGATCTATGTAATTGGTTGCTTCAAGCATGCGCGAGCAATGAATGTGGTTGAAAATGGCAACACCATATTAAAGCTTATTTTTTTAAGAGAATTTATAAAGCATGCTTTTTTAAATATTTCTTTGCAAAAAAAAATCATTTGCTAGACTGTAGATTCGTTCTTTGAAACGTTTGATTTTAAATCCAAATGTCTGATAAATTCCCAGGGCTGAAATTTTTGCGTATTTGCGGGTGGAACTCGATATAGAAGCACAGAACTGACAGGAGTTTAACAGCAAACTGACGTAATCTTGAATTAAATATATAAATTCAGGAAATGTTTTTGTAGGATTATATCTTTTATTTTATAATCGTCGTTGAACAGCCGACCCAATTTCATGGGTTTACGACTACTAATGTTCAACTTCGTAGCCTTGTAATTTTGAACCCAACCCAGAAGACAAGGAAACTCTTAATCAGTACCCCCAGAGGTATTGATTTGTTATGGGAACATGGAGGACTTTGAGACTCGACAGATTTAACGTGCATCAGTAGTCACCATTTACTTCACGGGGAGTCTTCGGCCGGCGAGGATCGAACCCACGACCTCTTGGACTTCGGCCTAGCGCCTTACCGATCAGGCTATCCCGGCCCCGTATGATTATATATTGTTGCTGTTACTTATTCGACTTGGCCGAGAGCAAGGCTAGACCAAGTCCAGAAGACCGTTCACCGACAGAAAATCATATACCATCGCCGGAGCCTCCAAGATAAAATTCTTCTCTAGCCCCATACAGGACAGCAAATGATCAGGTGTAGCCTGGTGCACATTACATTTTAGGCATACAGGAAAAGTCTTTTGACCCTGAACAAATGTTAGGCCGCGGGTATGACCACTGATTAGTCTTGTGATAGCTGTCTATGATTATATATAATACATAATTTGTATGATTACATATTTTGTATGATATTATATTTTTGTATGAATTATGATATATTAAGAGAAATTAAGCTTATATTTCATTTTTATATTATTTTATTTAATAACCGTCGTTGAACAGCCGACCCAATTTTTTGGGTTTGTAACTACTAATGAACTCCGTAACCTTGTAATTTTGAACCCAATCCAGAAGACAAGAGAACTCCTGGATCAAGTATTGGGAGGAATTTGCCTTCGTGGAGGACTTTAAAGAGACAATTAATAAGGTGAAGTAAAAAACATTATTAAAAATAAAAAATAGAAACAAGGCTCGGAACTTGTGATAAATTTGATACTGATTGTGTGATCGTGTTTTGAACTTTTTCATCTCATCGTAAATTGATAATTTTTCCTCCCCCAACAAAGCCTGCAAAGACTAATTCTCCCTCTCTCCTCCTTTAATATCTTCTCCTTCAATTACCTCCCTAAATGAAGGGGTAATTTAATGCAGGAGCTTACACTACAAGTGAGCAAAAACGGAGCTTTAAAATAAAACTAAAAGGTCTGTAATTGCAATAAATTAAAATTTAGCTTGCATTTTTTTTCTCCTTGTAAATGTTTAATTTGCAAATTCCATCTACTGTATTTTATAAATTCTATCACGTATTTGCGACAACTAAATTGTGACTCACATTACATGCAAAGTAGATGATATTTAGTATTAAGTACAAAAACAAAATGATACTCTACTTTTGTAATGCTACTAGATCAATTTGATGCGTGGTTAATAGGAAGAATAATTACCGTGCATTGCCTTTCCTATTTGGCAATTTAACTAACGGAAAAAACGTTAATTACAGAGGAAATCATTTTTTCAATTTAGTTGGCTATTTATGGGACGAGAAAAAAGGATTGTTATCTTAGTCTCAATTCATCGAAATGTCATAGAAAAATTAACAAAAGATACAGGAGTAATTGGAACATTTTCTTTCTTTTCTTTCTTTCTTTTTCTTCTTTCTTTTTGCATTTCCCAACCATTTAAAAGTAATTTAAACGGAAATCAATTTAATTTCAAAGCTATTTAAATTATTTAACGCACGATATTTAAATCAGATAATTTAACAACCATGATCTTGTTGTTGAGACGATAACAGATAATCGTATAAACACATCTCAATTCCAATGAAGCGCTTACACAAATGGAGTAATACACGGTAAAAAAAAAGGAATAAAAAGCATTAATAAAAATCTAAATCTGACTTCATATGGAGTGAGAAAAAAAATATGATCCGCTAAATAAGAAGTAATATGAAACCGAAGGGTAATCAAAGAGCAGTAAAAGAACTCTTAACATTTCCGTAATTTGGGAAAAAACTAGGGAAGACAAGCCGTTCATCTTTTCTCGACTTCTTTCAAAGGCGTGTTAATCAAAATACAGGAAAGGAACTTATCTCTGTGCTTTTTAGACTTTTGAAGTCTTAAGTGATCGGAGAAAATAAAAAGAGGCGATTTATCTCACATCCTAATTTAGGTTTTTTGCCTTTTTTTTCTCCATGGTTGTACGGCTGTCTTCCATTAATTTATATTTTTTTCCATGCATATCTTACATTTATGCGTCCTCCGCTCCCACTACTTATCAAACGACGCATCCGCTTTTTCGCGATTCCCAAATAAAGACAATTTTATTATTCACCATACATTTTGTCTCTATTTTCCTCGATGCGAGATTCACAGTAAAATCTTTCGGGTCAAATAATAGTAAAAAGTACAGCATTCAGGATGCTCTAATACTTTTTACAGTGAAATCCCTTTTTACCTTTGAGTCTAATTTAGTCTATCGTTATATATTTTTACCTTATTATTAGTAACGTAATCCATTTTCACCTTTGATTTTTTTATTATCTATTTTAACTTAATATCCAATTTTACTGTAAAATTTTACGGAACAGAAAGTCTGATATACCGTAATTTTTAAAGTAATATTTATTTAACTAGGAGGCTTCGCCCCCTGCTCGCTGGCGCTCGCCAACCCTATATTCCAATTCTAAAAATAACACCATATTTTCCTTATTAAGAGTGCAAAAAAGAACCGTATCATAAGAAACTTCTGAAGCACAAGTTTAATAAGAATTTTATTAATTTTCAGATGAATGACAGAAAATGAAAATAATAACTGATGACTATTTACTAATTAATGGGAAAAAACCCTCGATATTTACGACGAATATAGTATAGTTTTGTTGAAACGGCTAAAATCAACTGTTAATGGTTTTTAAATTACTACTATTTAGTATATCATTCACTTAATAGTAAGTAAAAGATTATGAAAATTTCTTACCTGTTTAAAATCATAAAGTGTAACGGATTTCTCAGGTGTTCTTGGACTCATATTGATCACATATTCTGTCTGAAATTAAAAACGTCAAATTTTATTTATAATAAAATAAATTTAAAAAATTTAAATGGTTTAAAACAGTTAATTTGATTATTTTTTTTGTAAAAAAGACATACGTCAGTAAACTGAAAAAAAAAATATATTCTTTAATTTACAGGTTAATTTTCGAGTAAATCAAAATAAAAATGTAACGGACTTGATAAGCGTTCTTGGATAGATATTGATTCATATTACATATTCTGTCTGAAATTTTTAATATCAAATTCTATACCAAGATAGTAAAATAAATAAATTTTTTTAAATTGAGGAAGATATTTAAAAAGAAAACACGCCAGTCTATTGAAAAAAGAATAAAGTTAATTAATTAATTTACCGTTAAGTAAATATAACTAAACAAATGTACCATTACTTCTGTATCAAAAAATATTATTTCAGTGCAACATTTAACTCCTTTTTTAAATTGCCAAGAATTCTGCTTCAAACTTTTTTTTGTACAAAAATTCACAATCTGCAAAATATTGTAGAAATTTTTTTTTTATAAATGCTACAATATTGAGTCGTACTATAAGGATAACAACTTCAAAAATACACTTTAAGATGACACTCTAACATAGTGCAGTGCTAGTGATAGTTGTAACAATTAAATTAAAAGTTTGAGAGGAACACTTACATCCGATATTTTTACTTTTTTTCCCCCGATCAATGCAGTTGTTGATGTATGGCTGAATGATCAAAATTCAACATTTTTGGTTAAAACTTTAATAGCTACGTTTCTTCTGTTTCGATTTTTAGTTCAGAGAATTGAAACTCTTGCATTGTGCATACTTGATGATGCAATAATTTTAAAAATAATAATTAAAAAATGAAACAATAGTAATTGATTTCAAATTAAACAATGTTGCATTCAACATATAACATATTAATGATAATATGAATTTTTTTAAAGGTAGCAAGCTTATATAACAAGTTATTTAAAAAAATATATCGATTCGATTTAAAATATTCTTTCCATTACTTACCTATTTTACAATTTTACAATCACAATGTATTGAGCGTAAGAAAAATACCTTGAATAACTTTTGATCCAGTGATTGGGTTTTCTCATATTAATAAGTAATCTGAACCAAGTCGATCTAATAGTTGCTGAGAAGTAAAACATTAATACAGGCGTTTCGATCACTACGAAACTAATTGAAGAAAATTATTTAAGGAATTATCTTTGGATAAACGAACATAAAATAATACGAGCAAAAATTAACGAATATTCTCAAACAAACGAGCTAAGTATTTATGTGAACATCCTATCCAGGACAGGATTAAGCATACGCTTGACCCTAGGCCATTCAAATTTTTGGGGCCCTCCATTTTTTTTCTTGTATATTTTTTATTTGTTCAAATATAAAAATATTTATATGTATTTTCATTTAAGAAAGCATATTTAAAATAACAATAAATTAAATTTTACTTTATTTTGTTAAATTAGAACTAAATAATCATAAAAATTATCGTATTTTATTAATATATATTTGAAATTGATTTTTTTTTTTTAAATCATTGTTTTTCTTAATTTTTTAAAATTTATTTTCAAAAATTTTTTCTAATCATTGGGGCCATTACCCATTAGGCCTAGTCTGTTCTAATGGGATTAGATTAAAAATTATTCAAGACGTATACTTTCTTTCATTTTTGTTTAAATCGCTTTTTTTTTTTAATTTGAAAAGTTTTAGAATATTACTAATATTAGAGATAAACACATAAAATAAAGGAACCTATTGTGGCTTATTGAAATAAAATTTTGAATGAAATGGATGAAATTTACTTTCTATGGTGATACTTGCCTGTTTTTTATCGTCTAAGACAACTGTTACTGGAATAGTTTGATCCCCATTCTTGTATCTCACTACGAAAGTCTGAAATAAATAAATTACTTATAAAATCAAATATCCGTTCAATATACGATAGATAATAAATAATAATAGCAGAAATTTAAATATCGTTGTCATTTAAAAAAAATAAATAAAATAAACTAAAATAACTAAATACAGTATTTAAGTTGAATCTTCATATAATCATATTGAGTCGAATCAGATCTAAAATAAACTGAAACCTCATTACATAAAAACGATTTACTTTATAATCCTATTCAAGTGAACTTATTGAGTATTTTTTTAACAATGATTTTAACGATAACCTGCATTCTGGTTCAAATCTGGAACTACAAAGTTGTATAACCTTTCCATAATAGTATTTTTTTAAAAAAAAGGCTGTTTTTGCCCACACTAAACCAACCACGCGAGGCTAATGTGGAGAAGCTATGGGACTAGTGTAAACAAACTCGGTAATTTATTATGTAGTTTTTGTAATCAATTCAGAAAGGTGTATCTAAAGCCAAAAGGAAATTAATTTCAATCTAAGCCTTATTGGAGAATTGATATTCATATATATTAATTAAAACACTAATTTGTAATAGAGCATTAGAAAGACATTTTAAGAGCAAATCAATCGATTTCAGAATCATTTTTCTATTTGATTTATTTGATAGAGTAGAACCAATTAAGTTGAATCAGTTTTAGTAACCATAGTTTTAACTTGATAATCCGAATGGACAACACGCGGATCGCGTGACTAAACGATATTTTCCCTCACTGGAGCAATGGAAACAACTCGCAAAAGAGAAGACGATACTGTTCGCTGGAATTCTGTTTTAGTTTAATACATGGCGAAAATTAATTCATTCATTTTTTAAATATATTCTTTTAACAAAACTTGATAGAACATCTACCTTATATTCCCTTAAAATCTTTAAAGAGTGAATTATTATAATGGTTCCGTTACAAATACATAACTTAATAATGAAACCATAGATGGTAAAGGTATATAATTCTATTCATATAATAATAATAATAATACAAATATGTTATATTTGTACAAATATAACACAAATATGGTATATATGTAACCATTTCATATTTCGTCCATTTGAAGTTGAATAGGGTCAAAGTGAATATGTTTATACTTACCCCACCACCATTCGTCAACACAAGCACGTGTTTGCTTATGCCTAATGCTGGTTAATGGAAAGTATACAGAGCAAAGGTTAATATAAAAATAGGTATAAAAAAACGTATAATTTATAACATATTATCACCTATTGTTGAAATTCTGAAAATAAAATACGTTAATTGAATAGTAAAGAGAAAATTTGAAAGCTACTTTTGCTACTTAAAAAAAATATTTTGCTCCTTAAAAAACATCTTTTACAAATTTCTACAAAATTATGTATACACAGTCTTTCTACGCAATTGCACATGGAAGTGTAAATTAATGTTACCAATCTACAATATCTCTTAGTGGAAATTTGACCGATAAATAAAAAAGTTATCCAAGATGTTCACTATAACCTCCCTCTCCCCTATTGTTCCTTAATATTTATAAAGATGATATTTTAAAATAGATATTTTAGAAAGCAATAGTCCATACACCAAGTTAAGTTTATGCAGAAACATCTAAAACCCTTATGCTTCACAATTGATGTGTAATTGCAAAAATATTTAAATTACAAAGCATTTATGCTAAATAGTTGAATAAAAAATAATCACTTTAAGAAGAACGATTTATGATACGTGTCAAAAAAGTGGCAATTGGGAATTAAAGAGGAGTTTGTTTTGACCAAAGGGATGAAAATAAAAACCATGCCTATGACCATCTATTTATCAAAAAGGATTTTACTGTAGCATTATCACAAATTAAAAAGGCCAACAATGTCACCCATGAGTCCACAATTAGGATTTTTCCATGGGTAGTGAATAATACTTTCGCTGGAATAATTAATTTGGTTTCTATTTTAAACTAGTAGGGATGATAATCACTAATTATATCACTAATAGTAAAGAATAAATAAATAATAAAAAAGTTACATGTTTAAAATGATGAGCTATAGTGAAATGTAAAAGCTAAATTGACACGGGTAATTTTAAATGAAGATTTTAGTTAATTGCAACTACAGTCATGTGGTTACTAAATTAAGAGATGCGAGACGGGGTGGCTCAGGGAATTGAGAGTTTGCCTTCTAATGAGGTGACACAAGTTCGAATACCAGCAGCGGCTGGTTGATATGAATTCATCTCCCTACTCGAACCGACCACAGTGCTGAAGTAAAATATCTTCAAAGGTACACGGATCATTGGTTAGAATTCTCTTACCATTGGACTCCCCGTGGGAGGTTTTCGTGGTTTTCCACTCCATACAATGCAAATGCAGATTAGATCCATCAAAAAGTTCTTGAACGCAGACTAATGTGTTCTAACGCTAGATCCAGGGGTTCCCTTGTCTTCCGGGTGGGTTCAAAATGCGTGGAGTTGAACATTGCAAGGACGAGAAGTTGAACATTGAAAGTCGTTAACTCAGAATTGGGTCGGTTGTTTAACGGCGGGTATAAAATAAAATAAAATTAAGGGATACACTTCAGCTCTTTATTAATTAAAAGTGAAGGAAAAAGACGTTGTTTAGAGATAATATATTTTTTTTTTTATTTATATTTTTAGTTTTTTATATTTTTTTGTTTTTGAAAAGGAAAAAAAAATTGGCACAGTATCACTTCGTTATGGAAATGTTGAACTTATAAATCTAGGATATTATGATAAGAAATGAATCACACCAAACGATAAGTGTCGTTTCTGAACGTCAGATTGATCATAAGAAATATAAAATCGAGAGATTATAAATAGTCTCTTCATGGTTTTTAAACGCTGAATAGAGTAAAAAATTGAATGTGACAAATATGTCAATTGTGTATGGTCGTCTGAGGAAATGAGAGGCGGTAAATGTCAGAAAGGGTGAGTCTTCAGTGTCATTTTGGAGGAGTAACACAGTATACACACTGCAGGGGGTACGTGTTAATTTTTTTTCCCTAAAAAACGCCACCCGAACGGAATTTATGAATTGCACGTGAAATTGAAGACGAAAATTACAAATAGGGAATCATATATATGTTTACGAAACCTCAAAGATAAAATCAGAAGCTCAAAAAATTTAAATTGTGCTTTGTTTTAAACTCTTCACAGGAGCGACATATGTTTGACCTACTTATAGAAAAACGATTTATTATGTACATGTAACCGCAATGTCTAATTTGATGTCTAATGTAATGTTTAATTGTATAACGCATATTGAAAAGTGTATATTGTATACTATGTATTGTATAATGCCAAAAACTAGCCTGCAATGTATGAAACGATTCATATTTCACAACATTTACCAGGCATTCTATAGAATACCAAAGAAGAAATGGCAAAGAATGAAATACCACTCCGATTCGTTTCGAATATGCCGGCAATGTTTTTCGAATAATTTTTTTTAAATGGCAATATCATTTTTTCAGAATAAAATTTTTATTTTTGTTAAATTCACGTCATTTATATAACAGCCTTATCTGGACATTTTTTTATACTCTGACTAAATAGCAGTTGTCATTCTATAGAATTACCTAGGTATTACATATGATGCCTAGAAAAAATTACGTAATTCTCATATTTCATACTTAACCTAAAAACGTCCGACATAATGTACAATGTTCAGTCCTTACATATAATGACGGCGTTTCATATTTTGCCAGTAACATATATATTATTTTTTTTTATTATTTATAATACATGCAGGATATGTTATAAGTTATAGCATGCTTTTTCTTGCAAGTATAAGTTATAGCATGCCCTATCCTGCATTATCCATTAAAATTATAACTGTTATTGAAATTATTTATTGAATATTGAAAGTATTTGTACAAAAGATTTAGATCAAGATGTGGCCACAGGTGTGGTTAACTCAAATTATTAAAAATATATTATAATAAAACTATTATAATGTTACATTAAATACTTAATTCACTATTTATACCATTCCTTATTTATTGTACAATTCAAAACTGGTGTATTTCATAAGACAGTTTTCAAAAGCTACCGCCATAAGACATCTTGACTGTAAGGGAAACTCCACCTGTCTGAATTCACTCTTTAGTTAACATCCAATAGAATCCAATAGTTACGTATTCCAATCGAATTGTGGTGATAAATGACCTTTAATCCTTGAAAATATTATAATTTTGAATGAAATCAGGCGGGTTGCATTTCCCGTATAGTCAAACGTCCCATATAATTTTATTTCTTACTTTAGTAATTTTTCATTCGCTTACATTAAATAAACATAATAGTAATAATGTCACTGGGGAACAATTTATTTGTTGCATTTATACAAATACTCAGATTTTAAATATCTGACTCCTTTGAATTTTAATTTCTCAGGAACAATGCGACCAATTTTTCTTAAATTTTGTACTTTGACATGTAAAATTATATTCTTTAAAGTGATACAAAACATTCTATACCTTATAATTCAAAATTTTTTTCAACTACTATCAAATAAAATAATAATAAAATTATAAATACTTACTGAAAATTATTTTTTACGTGGAATTATCTTTGGATAAACGAATTTTATATCTGTCCGCAAAATTTTTTTCAATTCGCTTAAAAAGTTTTTGAGATATAGTGAAATACGCAAAAAGTAAAATTAACATTAAGAGGTTCAAACTTTGGAGCGCTCTCCTGATCAAACTATTGGGACCATATTTTCCAGACTGCGGCTCCCCCCCCCCATATTTTGAGGGTCAGAAATCCGGATCCGCCGGGGAAAAAATGCATGTTTATTCAGAGAAAGTATAATTTTGTGTCTGATTTCGTAACTTAAAATATCTTTTGCTCTAATTAACTAGCATATAGGTTACATTCATCTAACCCTCTCGTGCCCTTAACATTGAATTCTAGAATGTGAAAATTCGATCATTAGATCAAAAGTTATCTAGGAAGGTCCGTTTTTTTCCCCCTTTCAGTACACGTTTAAAAACATTATGTGTTCGTTAGTTGCTCTCCCATATTATGAGCTGTTTCTGCGTGTGCTTCTGAACAGGTACTTTTATTTAACTAAATTATTGTCATTTTATGTTTTCCTATAATTATTGTTAAAAATTGCATGCAATAAAATTCAGTATTAACTGTTTTATCGTAATTCAATGATTCGGTGCATAATTTGACAATCTGACCAAATCATTAAATTATGATAAAACAGTTAATATCAACTTATTTGAAAGTATTTGACTGTTAAAAAAAATCTCATGCAACAAAAAACGAAAAAGAAAGAAATTGTTTCCCAGTGTATTCTAAGGGAAACCTCTCTTTCGCTTTAAAAAAAAACCCAAATAGTTAACTTAAAAGTTAACTAAAGAGTTTGTAAGTTCTTTATACAAACATCGTGAGCTTTTATTCCGATTCTGATTAAATTCAACATTTATTGGTGTCTTTTATATTTATTACAGAATATTTGAGAATTTGATAATTAGGATAACAATCTTAAAATATGCAAATATAATGAATTTCAGAGAATACATCAAAATACTTGAAACTTTAATATTGTAAATTTTAATCTATTATAATATCTGTTAATATTATATGTAAGGTTATGCCCTCTTAATGTTGGTTTTTTTTAAAAAATATTACATTTTTGACAGGTGCCGACAGATCTGTGTAGGGGTCAAGGAACTGGCCTTGCACCAGAAAGACTCTGCGTTCGAATCCCGGACAAGGCATGGATGTTCTTTCATTCTCTGTCCTTAATGTGGGAGCAACGTTAGCCCATCTGATATGGTGGCCCTTAAAGAGTGGCCAAATAATATGCCCTTTAGATGCCTGTATTGAAGAAATGTCGTTCCCCAGGTGGGCATTGGGGGGGGGGATATTTTTAACAGATCAATATTTTTTGTAAAAGTAAATTACACCGATTTAAATTACTGCTAACTGGCATAATATTAATATAAAACTGGCATAATATTAATATATATTAATATTTCCAGAATATTAATATAAAAGTAAACTCTTCTCATTTACAATGAGAAATTTGTTAAAAGTTTAACACAATGTATAAATTATTGAATTAATTGATAGCACAAGAGGTTTATAGTATATTGTAGTGGAAAAAAATTTAAAAATTAAATTAACATTTTAAAAAAAAGCGGCAGTTATGGAATTATTTCATGCTTTAAAACGCTATTAAATATTGAAATACTTTGATTTACAAATTATTTTACTGCACTAATTTGTACGTAATACAAAATGAGTTACGACTTATTTCACAGTAATTATTTGTGAATTGTAAAAATAAATTTCAATTCATTTCTCATAAATAAATTGTAACTTGTGCAAAACGAATTATAATTAATTTCTAAGTAGTTGTTTATTATTGGTGTAAAATGAGTCACTTCGTATTTCACAGCAAAAATTTTTAAATTTTCTCAAATTAAGTCGCAATTTGTTTCCCAGTAATTGATTGTGAATTTTGCAAAAAAAGCTACAACTTAATTTTCAGGAATATTGAAAATACAAAATGAGTTATATCTTATTGCAGCATTTAGTTAATAGTTTGTTCAAAATAGAAGAGAATTTTAATACCAATAAAAAATTAAAAATTCGAATGTAAAGTTTTTTCTTTTTATAACAGATCTGTCAATAACATTAAAAAAAATCTTTGAAATACTCTACGAAATTGAATATATTTTATTGAAAACGGTTTTATACATTCATAAAGAAACACTTATTCCGAACTGATTTACAAGTCGAAGAACTCATAAATCTCTATGAATGGAAAATAAATAAATTTTACAGATACTCAGAAGAAATATGTGCTCTACCATTGAGCGGTTAAAGTCAGAAACTTATCGGGAGTTGCAAGAGACGAAACAAAGAGATGATCTCGTTGTTCTTCATTCATTAGTCGGATGTAGTGGGAACAGAGCTGTCTGTGACCTCGGGGTCAAGACTATGCACTTGAATGTCATAAAAAGACCAACACATATGCCTCTTTTACCGCCCACTTCTTCAAATCTTGAAAAATGAATAAATAAATGAGGTAAAATCGTCCGCATCAAAAATTCCGTACTATGGAAAACCGTTAAAAAAGAGTTTTTTTAGTTCAAAAAAAAGTTCCTTAGTTTTTAAATTATCGTTTTCAATTTTAATTACATTTCATTGTTTTTGCATATGTTATCACTACAACTCGAAAACCCTTAATTTGCATTTTCTCAAGACAATCTGGCTAATTTGCAGAATAATTGATTTACTCAGTTAAAGTACGGAATTCAGGGTTTTCCTAAGTAATGTGCACATAAACGGATCAAAAGTTTGTTTCTCTCATTCTAATTTGTTTTGACTTGATTCTTTAGATATCGAAAAATAAATTAATAGCATTATGTTGAGTTTTTTCATAATTATAATATTTTAAACCATTTTATTCTTAGTATTATGGAGTTCAAAGTTCGTAGTTTTTTTTTTTTTTTTTTTTTTTTTTTTTTCGTTTCGTTTTGTACGTTTTTAAAAATAAAATTTTCTTCTTTTAAGTCTACCAAAAAACTTTATTTTTTTAAAAAAACTATTTACAAACCTTATCTTTGGAGAAAAAAAAGCATATTTTATTTTATTCTTCATTCTAGATTTGTGAATGATTGTTTCTTTATTCCGAAAAGTGGTTGAAATTTTGATGGATGATAAATTTTGTTTGCACCTTATTAGAAAACAATTGCAACTTGTATCGTCATCGGGCACAAAGCTCTAATTTAGATTTCATCACTTTAGATAGTTGAAAAAATGGTCGAAACTACAATAAATTCTATTGACAGATAAAATGTTAGTTTAAGCGGCGAGGAAACGTCTGTTGGTGTACTGACATTCAGTACAAAGATCCAGCTTAATTTTAAACATCTGATTTCTTGAAAAGTGGTCAATGTAAGGGGATTAATGATGGCGATGAATTATCAGGAAACGATTGAACCATGAGCGTCGGAATTTCGATTGACGATAACTTCTATTTTGCGATAAATTCTGTTAATCAGGAGTCATGCAAAGATTAAGGCTTGAACTGTCATTAGGGAGCTTCAATTAAGATTTAGGTGTTCTAGCTAGTCAAAAAGAGGTAGAAATTTTGATTTTAAGATTCCACCTGTACAGACATGTAAGCGAGTTTATGAAAACACAGAAATAAATTTTAAAAATTGATATTAAAAAGAACACTCAAATCCAACTACAACTAAATAAAACTAACCGCGAAAGCCGGCTGATCCTTCATCTGACTTTTCTGTAATAATGTAGCAGTTGTTTGTTTGTTTTTTTCCCTCTTCCTTTGAATGGAAAAATAAACACTGACTGACGTTAAATTTAAACTTAATACTGCAACTCATTTCAAAGTGCCAAAAGCGTTATGCTACTTGATTATCCTATAAATTGGCCTCCGCATATATTTGTTTTTATCAAGAAGTTAGTTCTAAAGCGTCATGCTGTTTCCTCCATATTTCATCTCATATCTCAGTTTAGATAGAAGCAGTTTCAAAGGGTTTCTTCAAAAGAGAGACGGAGAAATTACTATAAATATTCACGATACACAACACGATAAGAAGAAAAGTTATAAAGTATATAGACACAATGTTATAAAATATTCTGTAAAAAATAAACCCATACACGTGTGTCAGTCGATTGGATTGTTTTCTGATAACTTAATTTTATTTCATTGTTATTTTTTTTTTAAATATAAGATGGACTTTTTTTCTTCTATTAAGTAACAAAAACACGATATAAACACATTATTTGATCTATACCAATTATTGGCTTCATCTTTTTTAGCAGTATATTCCCGATGTGCACAAAAACAGTACTTTTTACACACAATATAGTTCTTGACGAAAATAGTACTTGCAATACTGAACTTTATTTTGGTATTTGGTACTTGTATTTGGTTTTATTCGATTCAGCATGAAAAAATACATAGAAATTAATACTTCATTTTTCAAGATTGTAAGTTCTAAACTTTTTTTTTCTTCTCGGATTAACTCTCTTTTTGTAACTCAAAAAACTTTCAACGCTCCTTTACAATAATACAATAATAAATAATAAACAAAAAAATTATCCCGTTCTGAGTCTTATTAATAAATTTATAAAGGTATAAAAATAAATTCCTCGTGCTAGTGAAATGCGAATTATTTTTTAATATAATGTGATTATTTTTTAATATAATGTGTAATTTATTTAAATATTATTTTTCTTAAATATCATACATGATGTGATATAAATGTTTCTGTTAATGAATGAAATTAGGTCCACCTATATCAAATATGCTTCTTAACACAGTTAATAATGTGTAAAATATATTTTAAAATCAAATCAGAGAGTTATATTTATAAGTTAATAAGAAATTTAAAATTTATTAATTTTTGATATTTTTGAATACTCCTTTAAATAGATTAATGAAGAAGAAAACATTTTTGTATACAAATAAATTAACTACAAAATATATTTTTTTTACTACGATTAGTTTCTATTGCAAAAATTAATGATCATTGGTGTCAAAAATAATATTAGCTTTTTTTAACATTTCTCCTCTACGAATCAGTACCTACCTATTCTACATAAATTTTGCGTTTCAGAGCAAAACATTTTTTTTATTTAAATTACCGTTGATTTTAAATTATTTAGTTTTATAGTAACACGTTTTGGAAGCATAACTGTAAAGAAAAAATAAATTCGTGGCTCCAGTTAAGTTTAGGAATACTAATTTTGTGACGTAGTCCGCTTATGCTACCACAATCACGGTGATCATTGATATAATTTAGCATAAAGCATAAAAAATAATTGAGTTACATAGAACACGCAATAAATAACTTTTTTGATTATAGCTATAAGTTACCAAACATCACTGATGTTATTTTTTATGATATTTGAGATAACTGAAGCGTCCATATAGTTTAATTCAAAACAATGACTTCTGCTAAACCAATGAGAAAATTTCATTTTTAAATGTCCCAGAATTTTAAAAAAAAAATTTAAAAATCGAAAACTGGGCTTTGTAATTTTGTTTATAATTTTCCCCATTTGGATAATGTTGAATGCCGTATTTTTAGTGCTTGCTGTATATCCGCTTCCGGAATGCAGGCATACTCAGATAAGTTCTTTATTAATTATATGTATAGATATATATCGGCATATTTAATTACGTTAAAGTAAATATAAGAAGCAAAGCTCTGGGGCATAAAAGTTTCAAATTCTTTCGAAGATCATGATGCCGTTTCAATGTTAAAATTGTAGTATTACAGTCTTTTCTTGTCATAGTTAAAAAGTGTTATTTATTTTTTATATTTTTCTAATGTTTTTTTTAATTACACAAATGCTGGAAGTAACAAATATTATATGCTCAGAAATCAAACTGCAAAAGAAGTACGAGTTTTAAAGTGCATATTACGTGTATCATCCATAGTTTGTTAACTATCCTTTAAAAATTCCTAACTCCCATCAATTACGTATTTATTTTCTATCGAACCCTTACAAGGTAAAGATACAATGTTAAACGCATAAATAGCACATAACCATCATGGAATATATGAATTCAGTAAGATTTCAAAATCCTGTGAAAGCAAAAATTTCAATTAAATCTCCAAAACTCATTACAATTCGTACTAAACAGGAAAGCAAGGTGGTACTAAAAAATTATACTGTACTTAGTAAGATCTCTAAAAACATTTATAGATACGATAAATTAATTATATTTACATAAATTCCTAAAAAGAATATTATCTAAATTTTTTTTTAAACTTGAGCCTTTTTTTATTATTATTATGGCAAAAGCTAACTAATTCTGCGTAAGAAACTATTGACCTGTTTGAAGGAAAATAAAAATTAAGATGCCTGACTCATAAAAATTCCCACTTTGAAAGATGATTCCTCGTATCCTAGGCGACGAGATTATTTATATTCCCTATACAGCCTTTTTTGTTCTTTTAAGGAGGCTTAAGAAGTTCATATAGAAGTGATGAAATACGATGAAATATTCCTGCAGTGTCATATTAAAAAACGTTGCTTTGTTTTTGATCATATAATAATTATATGTTTACGTCTCATTAGAAAAATTATATTTACAAAAACTAATTGTTAATAAAAAAATTCTTAGAAATGAAATACGTGTAAGGTCGAACTTCCTTAATTTTTATCCGATTCACTCAAAAACTTAGCAGCGGTATTTAAATTTTTTTTATATATTATTAAAATATTTTTTCAACAAAATGATAATGAAATGAATAAAAATATTCCGTGTTTATTATTTGATTAAACAAAAACTATACAAATAACAGGGGGGAAAATGTACAATTTTTTAAAAAAATAGGAACAATAATAATGAATGTTAAAATTTTGAATAAATCTGTTGAATATTTTAAACAAGTCATATTGCTCGCGCTTTACAGTTAATACTTTTGAAGACATGTAGACAAATTATTTTAAAATTAGATTTCTGTTTAAAAAATAATAATTTTTACTGAAGTTAAGAAGAAAATCAATCGCACTAAAATTAATCTATATTCATTAAGAAGAGAGAATACCCAGAAATTTAACAAATGTAACTTTCGAAAAAAATTCTATTTGTAAGTAGATACTGTGAAAAACTGCTAGAGTTCCAAATTTAAAAAATATTATTATAAATAGAATAGTATATAAAAATATTAAGTAAATCTATCTGTAAGTAGATATTGCGAAAAGCTGCTGAATATTGTGAAAAACTGCTTGAGTTGCAAATCTAAAAAATTTTATTATAAATTTTCTATCAGTAAACATTTCAAATATGTAATAATATTTATGAAACTCGATATTATTCTCTATGTGAAAAAGAAAATAAAGTGCGATTATGAGCATAATTTTTTATTTCTTTTTACACGTAATAATATAATATTGATTATCACATGATTTCAAAAGGGGGGCTTAGCCCCCTTAATATTCTCTGTTTAAAAGACAGTAATACTGACTTCTCAATACCTGAATTCTTTCAAATTGAGGATCCGAAATTAATATTTATGAATTGAAATTTTATACTTTTAAAATGAAAACTTATATTTATGAATTGAAATTTATAAAATTTCTTTATTTGCTATTCCAAAATCATTTCTCCCAAGCCCGAATGAGATGAAAAAAATCAGCGTATTTTCTAGATAAATGACTAGAAAAAAAAACCTCTTAAAAAGAAGCTAAATTCTGGAGCAGTAAGTAACATGTATCTCAAATTACATAAGAATCAAAAGAATGGCGGGGCGCCATATAGATAATGCAAAAAGAGAAACATTTTTGCCACATGGCGGATCAAAAAGAGCACGTGTCTAATGCGGAAAGGATGCACTCAACATTACGATAGCAAAAAGAATTCCTAACCCTGTATGAATTATCATTTAAATAGCTGGTGAAAAGCCATTTGCAGATGAAAGATATATCTGATGTTAAAACACATGAAAAAATGTATTGAAATTATATTCTTAAATGCTATGCTTTTCTTTAAAAAAAATGTGCTATTTTTTTTCTTCTAATAACGTTTACATTCGGTTTAATAATGACATCAGTAGGTCAGAGTACAGAGACATAGGACAGAGAAATATAACTGGAACAACAGAGGACAGAGAGAATATATTAGACCCGAACTTAACAATCAATCTAGGATGGGATACCGATCTCCCTTTTACATATTTTTTTCTGGCGCTCTATTAATTGCAAGCAAAAATGCATTTTGATATTTTTTAATTATAAAAAAAATAGTCTAATAGGTGCTCAAAAATATTTTAGGTAATCATAATTATGTTTATACTAAAATCTAAAATCCCAGAAAGTAGTTCGATTTTTTTTCCATTCATTTTTGAAAATCTATCAATAATTGATTTTGTAAATTAAAGAAATTTTAATCTTGAAAAACCGTTTCTCTTACATCTAAATAATGGTAAATAAGAGCTAATTTGAAAAATTATTATTTGGAAGATTTTTACTTTTAATGTAGAAAAAGACACCGGTGTTTCATGCTGTATTACATCATTATAAAATATTAAAATGCTAAGGATAATATTTTTCACTTGTATTGACCTAAATTAATAAACAATAATGAAAAAGTATAGACAATATGTTTAATGTATAAGGGTTATATGTTTAAGGGTTAAAAACTCGCAAGACCCAGGGATTACAGTCAAATTTTGTTTTCACATGAAGCATGTACGAAAGTTTATCTTTCACATTATAAAAATACAATAAATAATAAATAAGTTGCATAAAATTGATCTATTATCGGAAAACGAAGCGTTGTTCCAGAATTTAAGTTTACAACAGAAATTTTCGTTTCTTAACAAAATTTCATTTTTTTTCCTTAAGATAATAATTAATGTTTTTATCCATGAAAAGCGGACTCGGTTCTTAAGCTGCAGAATAATTGGTCAAGTGGATTTGCTTATTCAATTAGATTAAGAGAAACTATCAGTTAGGTCAAAAAAAATCTGAAATAGTCAATTTGAATGTTACCGTCAGTCAGAAATTAGATAAAAGTCAACATCTTCGGATTATTGTTATAATACTTACTAAGTCGCGATGTTAAGTGTCTAGAATTCAGTAATTAATTAATCTCATTATTTCACATTCGTAAAATGTGGTCATTCAGATGTGAATTTTAAATAAATAAAGTTCGTTGTCACTTTCCCCTTACAATTCTTTCATCAGTCAGTTCATGCTGCATATCAACGTTTGCTAGCGTAAGGGATAAACAATATAGATTTAAATAATATAAAAATACTTTAACAAAAATGAATAGCAAATTGTAAGCAAAGAAGAAAAAACAATGAAAAATAGGAAAAATATAAAAATGACAACCGAAGCTGACGTCGTCAGGGGGTACCAGCCCCGGAAGTCATAAAAATAGCACAAAACCTTTTCTATCCACAGAGCTAGACTAAGGTCTAAAATTCGCTCTATCTGTACCCCAAAGGCTTTGCAAGAAGTCCAGGAAAAGAGAAATTAGAGAATACAAAAAACAAAATTTTTATATTCTTTTTTCCTTGACCTCTTGCAAAGCCTTTGGGGTACAGATAGAGCGAATTTTAGACCTTAGTCTAGCTCTGCGGATAGAAAAGGTTTTGTGCTATTTTTATGACTTCCGGGGCTGGTACCCCCTGACGACGTCAGCTTCGGTTGTCATTTTTATATTTTTCCTATTTTTTCTTCTTCTTTGCTTACAATTTGCTATTGGTTTCAATTTTCCTGTGGAATTTCTGATGCTTTTGCTCAATTTTCCTTTGAAGTTGTAGTGTTAAGCTGCTTTTTTAACATGAATTTTGATTTCTCTTTTTATAAGCAAAAATGATTTTGTTAATATTCGTGTTCAGTGCGTGCTGAATTTCAACTTTTACTAGTATAAGAGAGAAATAAGGGCTGTGGTAGACAAGTGGTTAGTGATTCGGACTCTGGCTCAGAGGAGCTGGGGCTCGATCCTCGACTCAACAAAGATCCACAGAGAGCAAGTGATATACCAGCTCGTAAAATCTGTGTAATCGAAAGTCCTGTGGTCGGTCGCTGTTGGTCAAGAGTACAGGGATATGAGAAAAAAATTTTCCTTATCCTTCTGACCTTTATCTAAATTTTAAAAGTAGGTTCACGAATGAGTGGTGCTGCCATCTATCTGTGGGATTCTGAGCTAAGACGTA
This sequence comes from Parasteatoda tepidariorum, assembly GCF_982258835.1. Classification (NCBI taxonomy): domain Eukaryota; kingdom Metazoa; phylum Arthropoda; class Arachnida; order Araneae; family Theridiidae; genus Parasteatoda; species Parasteatoda tepidariorum. The sequence continues at coordinate 80,175,703 of NC_141757.1, forward strand.
CTTTCACCCCAGCAGCGCACCTTCCTAACTTAATTCGCAAAAAGCCAAAGGCTGACGAGCTTGGCTTGTTCAAGTGCTATTAGAAACAGAGAGAAGTAATGAAATTTAATGCATATTTTCGAACCTTTAACAAAGCGACTATGAAAATATATAAACAATTCCCCGGACAAGAATTAAATCAATAAAAAAAAATGGAGAATTTAGATAGATTTAAAAAAGAAAAAATTGCAGATAAGCCGACTTTCCTCCTAAGCAAAGTAAAATGAATTAATAAATAAAAAGAAACCGTATTTGCATCTATGAAGCAGCGATTTCCTTTTCCGGCTTTTGAGCAAACTCATCATTTAAAGGATTATACGAGATTACAACTCAATCTCACTCAGTTTTTTTCTCTTTTTAGTTAAGAGCTACTACTGAACACTAATGCACACAGGGGGATTAAGATATTAAGATGTTCTTTCTCCCTCTTAACATGTCTTGTTCTGATATTTCTTGGACGATATGGGGGGACAAGGGGGGAACACTTTTGAGTGGCACTAAAACTCTGACCCTTTTCCATTCTGTCAATGCTATAAAAAGATGTCGAGTAACTTATCTTCAAATATAAACATTTCATCAGTAACTCTTAAAATAACAGACTTCCGCGCCTTGTTTTTGGAAGCGTATCAGTTTGCTCTTTAGAAATCAGTATTGTGTGAAGTTTATGTTTGTGAACTCGGAAAGATATTTTGTCACTTAAATTATGTGGATTTTTGCTAGGGAATAACACTTTCATTAATTTCATTTTAAAAATTTATAGTTTCTAAATGTTTAGTTTAAAAATTATTCACTCAAGATAGATAAATAATATTGATTTTTTTTTTCCTTCCATATGGAAATATGATTTTGTTTACTTTGGGATACCAAGAGAAAAAAAATATTAATTTTCCCCCCTTTACCTTGATAGCGTCTTAAAAAAAGAAGAAAAGAATTTAAAATAATTATTTAAAATCTTCTCTCTAATATTTTATCAAAATTGTTAAGTTGGGGCCGAGAAAAAATATTAACAATATAAAATATAAATTAAAATGAAGAAAGAATTTTTTTTTTTTTAAATGTCTTCAGATAAAAACGCTAAAACAATATTATTCGAGGGTAATTCTAGACAATATGGGACTCTTTTCAAGCATTAATAGTAATAATAATAATCGGCATTTTAAACTTCCAAGCTATGTTGCCCATTAACACTGGAAAAAGAATTAACAAAAGATAGATTAGCATACGACATGGGAGTGCTTTTAACACGACAATTTTCAGCACTTAAGTTAAAAATCCTTAATTTTTCTAAATGTACTTAAAATTCTTGTTTACCAGAAAAAAGTCGAATTAGTTACACGAGACATCAATAAATAAAGAAGATATTCATTTTAGCGTACACTCACAATTCACTTATAAATAAAAATAGACTAATCGTTAGGTTGAACTACCTGAACTATTATTACTTTCAGCATTTCAACATAAACCAGTTTAATATATCTTCACAAAAAATTATGAATTAGTAAACAAACAAATTGAATTATAATCGAAGAGTTTATTGAAAAAAGGTTCTAAGTGACCTTTTTGTGAATTTAGGAGCAAATAACTTTAAAAAAGAATAGAAATGGCCGAAAACTACTAACGAAACATTAATAATAAAAACCCGCCTTGTATTTTTAAGCACAAATATTTCCCGTTTTTTTTTTTCTTCTTTTCTTTCTTACAGAATGGCACTTGGCATCTTTTTTCACAGTATGTTTTTCAGCTACGCCTGTGTTATTGGAAAACAGCATTCAGCATGAACATACAAGCGAGAGCGGAGAAAAACGAAAGTTAAAAATAACGAACTAGGAAACTAACGCCAATACCTTTAAAGAACACAATTTACAAAAACGTCAAGAATGTTTTATAAATTTCCTGATTCTGGATCAGCCCACCATTTGGCGGCCAAAGCTAACTAAGGCGACTATTAGTTGTTAAACAGCCTTATAAAACATGCCACAAGAAATTATATCTCAGACCTACCATATCTTCGAATCAAGAGAGCATGCCCTACAGAATATGGTTGTCAACACATCATTATACGAGGGGAAAGACAGTGCCGCCATGAACAGCAGACGTCAAGCTGATAGAAATATTGCCAGAATCAACTCAGATCTCATATATGACCCATGAGACCTGAACATTGCTGACATCCAAATGCATACACGCGTTACCACCCACTGCGTTGGCCATTATAATAAAGATATCAAATATTTTCTTTATGCATTGTTTGTCCCACGGGTATAGTTGTTCTACGAGAAAAAGATATCCTTGAGGTTGGTTTAAGCGCGGAAACAATTGATGACGATTGTTAAACTTTGACTATCAAGGTTAGAACGAAGCAGATTGGTAATTACGGAATTTAAGAAAATTCAAATAAGAATATTGAAACTTTTCATTAAAGGTCATGTCAAGAAAAACTTATGATACCACTGAAAAAGTTATTTGTTCCATAATTCCAAAAGAGCCATTTTCAGCTTATTTATTTGTTTCCATTAGCACGACTTTAAAGAACAGCTCAAAAGATTTGAACATAGAAGATTAGAAATTTCTAAAAAATGGCGTACACGCCGTGAGGTAATTCTAACTTGACTTTTCTGCAATTCAAATGTCCAGTTGTGGTCAACAATGTATTCGAAAGTCTCAATGGAATAGGAAAGTCTCAAAATTTGTTTGAGATATTCAGCGTTAGGTTAGACAACATTATAATAATTAAATCGTGCTTTTTTTTCAGATGGAATATATGCATCTTCCGTACTATTGTAAATTCATGACTCATGGAAGTCATACTCATATATATTGAAACTTTTCTTAAATAATACTAAACTTTATTACGCTAATAACTATAAATGTTCTGCAATATTTTCCATTTATGATTAACATTAAATAAACGTGAATTTGAAATGTTTTTTTATTACCATAATTCATTATTTTAAATAGTAATAGACAAGTAATTCATTATTGATAGGAAAAGAATTTTTAATTAATCTAAGAAGGGAATTCTGAATTAAAATAAACTGAAAATTTTTAAAACGAACGAAAAGCTTTAAACTGATTACTATGAAGCTTGCTTAATTATGTATAAGTAATACTTATTTAAATATTCAGGCAAGCAATAAATTGTGCAAAAATTAAATTTAAATAGGTTTTTTTGCTAGAAAAGCTAACCCAAATAGTTGGAAATTTTGTAAAATGTACAAAAACCAGGAGAATTTTTATTAAACCAGTAAACCAGGAGGAACTGGTATTATCCAGTAGAGTTGCTAGCTATGCATACTTGTAATATGTAGGTAATAGTAGTGCTATTATGAAAAGCAATTTATAGGTAATTTATATTAACTTAGCATAAAGATTTGCAGTCATTTTTAAAAATTATTGTTTAAATTATAAAAAAAAAAATTTTTTTTTCAGTTTGGTTTATTTTATCAATAAATGGATTTTCCCAAGACTTTTTACAAATCGCGTTTAAATAGTATATTTAATTAATTGATTCTGCGTTAAGCATATTACTTATCATATTCACCATCAGTTAATTTAATGATGATTTAATGACAGTTTGTGCTTTTTTCCCAAAGCTTCCAGTCATTTATTTTTTTTTTAAATATTTTACAGTCTGTTACATCTAAACAGAATACAGATATAATTTTCATTAATTTTTTAAGTAGGTGTAATATTTTTTAACACGTCAACGACAAATGAAACAATGTTGTATCATTTCAATATTTCGTCAACTATAGCATGCATAATAGCTTGATGCTAGAATTAAAAATAAACTATTCAAGTGCAAGTTTTTAAAATTGCATTTATAAACTCTTATTTCTTTTAGGCAAGTTTAAAAATAATATTTAGAGCCCTCATAGTAATAGTTGATTTTAAACTTAAAAAAAAATTAAAACTTCAAAAAAATATAACTATCACCTCTTTCATATAAATAAAAATCTGAAATCTAATATATTTATTTTCCTAGAAATTTAATAAGCTTCTTTTTAATGAAAGAAAGAACTCACAAGTAAAGTTCAAAAGTTTATTCATAGCCAGAGTACTAACTAATTTAACTAGCATAACTTGATAGTTGACGTATCATTAAACTAAGAAATTTCACCACACACTTCAACAAATCAAGGCATCATGAATCATCTGATACTTGCGAACAACTAAAAGTAAAGAACCGAATCTAGGAAGAGCTCAGTTTCAAGAAGAAAAACCCCAGAATAAAAGAAGGATAAACAGTTTTTGATAATGTGATTCATAACTTTTTCAGTGATATTCTCCTTTTCATTTTTTAATCCTGCCCAACGATTCTTTTTTTATTCTAAATTAGGAGCATGAAGTATAAAAATAGCCGAAAATCGTGTACTTTTGTGGAGACACCACTCCTTGGCTATCAATAAATGTACACGAACTGCGTGAGTCACATGTCGGCTATGATGAAGTACTTCCGAACATTCGAGATCCTTTTAAACCGTCGTCTACTTAATCTAAATATGTGACCTCACACAACGTTGTCTTCTGAATAAATTAGTGTTTTATATAATATTAGATCATGTCTAAGTTGTTGTTCTTTAATGCAAATAGGATTCTATCCAAATGAAAAAGCCTCCTCTTGTGATTAAAATTTGAATCTTGAAGAATATGAACCAATCTTTTGACTCAGTTTAAAAGAATTTGTCTTAATTTAGCAAGGATTTGTTAACCAATAACTAACTATGAAGAAGTACTTCGAATTTCAAGTTTGATATAATTTGCAAATATTTCTTATATTGGGGCAGAAAAAAAAGACGTAACAATAAATGTTTAGATGTATTATTATTTTTAAATTATTAAACCGGATTACACTATTTTATAATCAGTATTATTTTTTTATAGAAGTAATACAGCTATAAGGAATGTTTTTCTCTCCTTTATTACATTTAATAAAGGACAGAAAAACATTCTTCACACTCACTTCAAAAGTATAAATATTTATTAATATACATTTTGAAAACATAAAACAAGATCTTGTCACTCCCATTCACCAAATCTGTAATTCTTTTCCATTTAAAAAATACGTATTTATTAAAGGTGTTCTGTAATTACCACATGTAATTAATATTTTCAAAATTCATATGAAAATGAATGAAAGTGTTTGCTTTACGTTTTTAAACTACGTCAAACCGGCAAATCCCAGCAAATGTGGAATCAAAATTATCCGGTAGCCAAATTAGTTTTAATACTTTTAAATCCGCCTTTATTGTGCTATTGACATCAGGAACGATTCATCAGATTTCGATCGCGTTTCCCCCCCCCCCTCACTTAAAGGGTCCTATTCTACCGTGCAATCGAACAAAAAAAAGAAAGTGCAATTCATGAATCACGTTGTTTTTTCAATTGCATGGCAGTATTGGGTATATATTTTTACAATGATTCTGACTAGGATTTAAAAAATATATCTCAAAGGTAGGTATTTATGGAACACATGGTATTCCAGAATCTAAGATATAAGTGTATCATAGAATCAAAGTTCATTCCTTAGGGGTTAAAAAAATTTAATAACTGAAAAAACAACGTAAGTGCAATCCATTCAGAGAGCACTTACGTTTTTTTTTTCCATTGCATGGTTGTATTATATATTTTTTACAAGGATTCTAAATATCATAAATTGTACCAATACCTTAAATTGTTCTTGTACCAAGACCCAATTTTAAGATATTTATTTTATCAGATAATTAATATTTAGATTAATATCTTATAATCTAAATATCTTAACTTTATATCTTAAGGATAGGTATTTACGAAGCACTTGGACTCAAGACCCTCGTGAACTTTCATACAAGTTAAGTGAATGAAAGCTCATCCTTTAGGGATTACAGAAAAAGTTAATAATTAAAAAAAAAAACAATGTAAGTGTGAATCTTCCGTACAGCCCGTACGTTGTTTCTCAATTGCACGACAGTATTATGTATTTTTACATGGATGTCTTAAAGGTGGATATTTACGGAATACTTGTACCAAGACCCAAGTCATAATTGAATCAAAATTCATTCTTTAGGGATAACAAAGGAAAAAAAATTTAATGAGACTAACTCATTGATGAGTTACACTGCTGCATTGATTATAATTTATCATATAAGTTTTAAAGTTAGTATAGTAAAAAAAAATACCTTTAACAGTGCGAACACATTTATTAATGTTACAATACCCTACCTCGGTGGCAGGATTTACACAAAAGAATTTTTAACCATCAATCATCACCACCTCCCTGTTATAAAGTATAACAGAGAAGGAAATTAGTAAATCATTTTTGTACCGCCCTGCTATAAACTAAATACTCACTTTACAAAGCCTTTTCGCATTAGGTTCACCAGGCATTAATGATAAAGACAGCAACGGCATAAATTCGAAATATCCGATTATAAAGCACTTGACGCTTAAACCCTATTAGTTGATGTTATTAATGATGGTCTTAATAGCATATGGTGTGCGGCTTGAGTTTTTGACCGATTTTTTTTTCGAGTGTCCGATCAACAGACCTGCAGGGGTCTTGATTAATAGAGTCATGCTATGTGAGGACCATTTATTGAGATGCGTTTTTTTCTCCCTCCTTCTTCTATTTACGTTCATGATACGAGGATTTAAGAAAGAAAGAATTTCTTCAACCTTATCGCTGGAGACTATTAATAATATTAGTAAGAGACGAAGAGGACTCAGCACGAAATCGGAAAGACTCACGATTTCGTTTCTTAATACTTCCTTGTGGTTCTCTCGACTGATTTATTTTGGAAAAGCGGAAATAAGAAATGTAGGGGGTAGTGAATTGTTTTTGCAACCATGTGATGGCAACACATTTATTTTGTTCCCCCCTCCAACCCTAAATGCCACTTTTTTTTCTCGAATAAAAAATAAAGCTAATTACATTCCTCACTTAGAGCACGTAAGGGAAATTGTCTTTATTAAATATATCCATGAAAGCTTTTTAAAATGGAAGCAAAAACTTGATGCCAAACACGAAATTTGCTTTTAATTTTATGTCAGGATCATTTTATGTCAGGAACGCCGAATCATTTGTAAATGATACAAACGGAATACGTTCAGATCATGTTAGATCGATTCTTACGTATTTCTTATCGAACATCAATTCGGCAATCATATTATCTATTTCTCAATTGGCTGGTTCAGGTAATCTACTAATCCTGAGCTCTACAGTTTTTTTTTTTTTTTTTTAAGTTCTGATCATAAAGTTTTCAAATGTTTTACAACGCAGGTTGCGAATTCTCGGTGGTTATTGCTGCATAAAATTAAGTTTGACAAAAAAGTTAAAATGTTTAATTTAAATTTTGAAGTTATTCCGTATATAAGCTTTTTTTTTTTTTCATTTACACGAAGACGTTGAAGTTTTTAATAAAATAAGCGTGGTTGGATAATCTTGACAAACCATAAAAATTTGTATTTTTCACCTGTTTGATTTTGCATATCAAATAAATCTAAATAGTGTCATCTAATAGTCTGTTTTCAGAAAACCTATCCAAAATAAAATTTTAAGAAAAAGAAAGTTTTTAGTGGTTTCTTTTGAGCTGTAATAATTTGAGTCATTTTCCGATATCCATAGAACAATGCAATCACAAAGAAAAAAAACTGTGTCGATTTTCTTTTCTATTTAAATAACAACCTGAATTAATATTTTTTTTCTCGTTGTAAATATAAAGTAAAAGACTTAAGTTAACGCTTTTGGAAATTTTTACAATAAAATTGAACTCCTGCAAGTGACCTCATCATATGTGAATCGTAGCATTTTTTGATTCAGAAGCCAATCAGGTTCGACACACATGCGTGACGTCGCCTGCAAGTATCCAATTAAATCTGATTCAAATCACATGGTTAGGCATGATCCCTTCACATCTTCTCGAATTGCAAGTACCCAATTAGTAAACTAAAATTTTTCCCTGTTAAAAATCATGCATTTAAAGAATGTGCAAAGATAAATTTTATTTTACTACCTCATATAACATGGTAAGAAATAAGTTTTTCATTTACTATTTTGAGAACATCTTCAAATTAATTTTTACGCACAATTGTCTATTATAATGCCTTTGTAAACAACGATGAAAAACAAAAGAAATAGAAAAATCCTGTGCGATAAAATATTTAAAAAAAGTTGCTTTCGTTGTGTCGTTCTTAATAAGTTGGAAACAACAATTAGAGAAAAAGTCGCCAATTTTCACTAAACATACATCAAACTCTAACATAATAGTCCATCTGATTTGAATAAAATCAGGACAAGTTAGAATGAGCGATTTATTGAAATGATGCAAAATTGCCTCATAAATCGTTGACGCATTAAAAATATTATCTTTAGCATATAAATAAAATGCTTATTCTGTTTAGATAAATTGACTGTAAAATATCTTTTAAATAAACAAATGAAGAAAGAAAATAAATAAATAAAAAAGCATGAACAGTCATTAAATCATCATTAAATTAACTGATGGAGAATATGATAAGCAATGCGTCATGCCGAATCAAGTAATTAAATATGCCTTTCAAACACTATTCATTTGTAAAAAGTCCCGGGAAAAACCATTGCTTGATAAAATAAGCCATACATAGATAGTGCTGCAATTAAGAAGAAAAACTCTTGAAAATGACTGCAAACCTTTATGTCAAGTTCATTTCAGTTACCTATAAATTAGTCAGTATAACGCACTAATTTACAGTTTCGCCAATTTAAAAATTAGTTTTATCGTATTCCTGAATTCAATTTTTCTTTTAAAATAAAAAATTCAAATTTTTGAAAGTTTTAAAGAATTTTTATTTTTCAGTTGCTGCGTACATTTATTACGCTTTTTAAAAATTTTACTAGAGCTCTTATCATTATTCGCGATCGCAACGAACTATAGGGGGCGTTGTTGTATGAGACGCATACCTGCGATTTCTATATGAACTGTCATTCGTCATTCAGTTACTCTGGAGACGTCGTTAATGTAGCGTGTAGCATTGCAACGTTCCTTCTTTAATGTGGCTTATTAAATTTAAAAAAGAAAAATGCTTGATCTTCTTTCTTGTACAACCGAAAACAAAATGGTATCTCTTTTTATTAGAGAAGGAACATCCAAAACACATCGGAAAAATATTTGTACATTAACAGAAAAAAATATGTATATTCTTATAAGAGTTAAAACCTAATGCCCGAGAAATAGTATTACTAAATTTAATGATATAACATGAAAGGCCCATTTAAACTTTACATTCTATGGTTTTAAGAATCATATTTGTTCAAAAATTAAAATGAACAAAAAGTATACATAAGCCTCATAATTTTATGAAATTTAATTTTGTAAACAACGTTATTTGACAACAATTTTTATCAAAAAATTTCAAGTTTCAATAAAAATCATTATTTAGAAACTAAGAAACGTAAAATAAAGAATGCTGACGAAAAAAAAAAAAAAACAATTCTTTTTTGTCGCCATTTTTAGTGCTACGAATATTCGTCTTTGGGATTTGCCAAAAACAAAACAAGATGCAATTTTATTTTTTCAGGAGGGAAATATTTTACCGAAAAAACGAAAATGTACCAATTCCCACAACATAAAACTTTATCTTGGTAAACGTACGTTTTGGAAATGTTATTTCATTTGGAATCTTATTCATCTGAGTTCATATGGCGATATGATTGTTTTGAATCTATGCTAAACTCTATATCGGCTCATTTTCCACCGAAATCCGATTAACTATTTTGATTTTAAATAAAAGTGTTTTATTTTCTGAATTGTCGCAAAAATTTTAAGTGTAGATTGGCGGCACTTAAAAACCGCCAAATCTGTAGCGGCGGTGGCGTTAATACGTAAGTACCTAATTTTTATTCCATACTTTTCTGAATCATATTATTTCAAACATTGGAATATACAAGAAGTATACATAAACACATAATGTTATACCATTTAATTTTTCAAAAGTATTTTGAGAAAAAATTTTATCAAAAAATTGTAAACTAAAAAACGGAAAATAAAGAATTCTTAGGATAAAAAAAAAACGATTTTAAGAATTCTTAACATTGAAATAAAAACTTTCATATTGTTTCTTTTTTTATTATTCTTATAGTTCTTAATCAGACGTAAAAAACCATTCTGTAGAGAACCATCATCAAATGAAAAAAAAAATATTTACAAGCAAATTTTTTATTGTAAAAATCATTGCACTTACCTGATTTATGATTCCCGGAGAATTCCAAAATGATAAGTTCCTTGTTTGAAAACTTTATTCGCAAATAATAGATACATAGTTTATACCTTCATTACTTTTAGATAACATACTACACAGCAAAATTTTATAATTGATATGAATTTGAATATGTAGCTAAAAACAGAATAGCTGAATTCTAGTTGAACTTATTCTTTCAAAATTAAAAAAAACTTACCAAGAAAACGATTTAAATTAATTAAGAATCAGCACAAATGGCACTATTTCAAGTAACTTGAATAATTTTTTATTGTTGTTTTCCGAATTATATGGATACAGAAATATATACTATTCTATAACGAAGAAGAATATGCTATAACTATTACAATTCTGTATGTTCTGAATTCATATTTATTCACTGGAATGACGAAAGCAATGTTGACTTCACTTTAATTCGTAATGAATTGAAGACAGAAGAAATGCATTTTACCTTAATACACACATCTGTAACAGTATCCGAAATCGGAAGTCATCAGTTGCAAGTTTGTTGATAATAGAAATTAAAAATTATTGAGGAATTTTTCTTCAAATGTTTGGCGTGTTCTGTCCCTGAAAGATTTACTAATATTCTGGAGATTTTTTTCAAGTTCTTCGGCCTTTTACTTAGGGAAATTTTGTTTCTTATTTGCTGCTAAAAAATGGCGTCTGATTCAGTCAATGACTTTGATGGAACTAAATGAAAACGTGATAAATTAATGTCCGATATTTACAGGCTCCCGCTAGACGGCGTACTCGAGCGTTGCGATCGCGAATTATATAAAATGCTTACAGATATGTCCAAGCAGGAGGCTGAATTACAATAGAAGGAGGCTGAATTATGTCGAATAAATAAATCAATTGACGTAATTTTGTTGTGTAAACGGCACAAGCTGTTTCTATTATTTATTCCAATTGGACGATACGTATTTCCATCCCTGTAGAAACGTATTCCTATTGGTTGCTAACTGATTGCTCATTGATAGGTTGCCAATGGGATAGTAAGTAAAGTGACGTCAGCTTAGACTCTATAACTCAATACGTACGTGGTTATAAAATCGACAAAATCTCTTTTTAAGCGTTGGCATAAGCATAAAGCAAAGCAATTAAACTCTGCTTCCTTATTCATATTTTAAGTTAAATTTTGTTTAAGTTAAAGTACGTTTTTTTGAAAGTTAAATTTGGTTTTGTTTCGTAAGCTTTAAATAAAATAAATAAATAACGAAATAAAATAAAGAAAATTTAGAAATATTAATAAAATAAAATAGATAAATAAAAATTTAAAAGAAAAATAGTTGGATCAACTTGCACTTGGATTTCGGGAAAATACCTTCATATCATGTAGTGGAACACGTAATAACCAGCGACTAAATTAATTAGTTTTCTTGAAATTCTGCATATAATGCTTCTTTTGTAAATTTTTTTTTTTTTTTTTGTTTCGTTACCATCAGTACTCAATCAGGCTTAAAATTATTTTTTGAATATATATTTTTAAAATGAAACTTTTTATATAAAGGTAAAAGGTGAAGCTGTAATTCGTCAATGCTTTGTTGTACGGAAGCGAATTTCGCCTTCGCTAGATCGTCTATGGATTAAAATACTGACACAAGTTTTTATCTCTGAAATTAATTGCATGAATTAATAAAAATAATTATTTAATAACTAACGAGCAAGTTTTATTTAAAAGCACTTCATTTCGAACGTAATCACGCTCGGGTAATTTCTAACGATGTTTATGAAATAATTACTGATTACCACTTTTTTTATTCAAATTACCGTAAATGTTTTAACATTTCCCAATTGCTTAGGTAAATATGATTACACGGTGAGCAAAATAAAAATGAACCACCCCGAATAATGCTTGATCTAATGATCGGATCTTAGAACTCAATCTTAAAGGTTCGAAAGAGTGACCTCAAATATTCTAATTAATTAGTGCAGACGATATTTCAGGAGTTGAAAAATTCGATTTTTAAGAAACTATTCAACTGATTTCGCTCAAATTTGTATTCTGCCATTTAAAGTTTGTATTCTTTAAAATGATGTAAAAAATTTTATACTTTACAATTCAAAATTTGTTCGACTATCACTAAAAAAAAACTGAATCTGTCGAAAAAATGGAATGTCTGTTCAGAGAAAGTAAGTTTTTATGTCTAATTTCATAACTAAAATATCGTCTCCACTAATTAATTGGAATATTTGAGGTTACTCCCTAACCATAAAGATTGAGTCCTAGAACGTGAAGATCCGAACATAAGATCAAAAGTTGCTTACACTGTTGGAATTTTTATTCTAAAATTATGGTAAAATAACTGGCAGCGGTCTATCCATACAATAAACCGAAAAGTTTACGGACAGAACTTTTTTTTCTTCTTGGTTTTGAAACCGTTTATAGCTAGTATGGTTATAAAACCATGAATGCAAAACTATGCAGTATTTTAACCATTTACAATTAGCATGGTTTCTAAGCCGAAAAAAAGAAACTTAACTAGACTTTGGAAATAAGCTTTTCGTTAGGTAATGGTTATTGGAAAGTGCTGGACACAAATTGGGTAGTGCACTACACTGGAAACTCTTCATGTGTTGAAGTGAATGGATGCAAGAATGTGGTGTCGACGCCGGGACTCGAATCCCCGTTCTGTCGCACAGATTAGCTCCCTTGTCCTATAATATGTATTCTGCTGCGAGGAACTCAATTGCATCATTAGGCGGACTTAGTTGGTGCGATAAAATTCTAGTTGCTTTGCCGTATTAGATGAATGCAGTTGATAAACGGTTTTTCACACAGTTATCTGTTTGAATACCATCTTATTTTTAGTTCTTTGAATGTTTTGTTTGAATTTGGTAAAATAACAATTAAATAAATTGTTATTTAACCATTTTTTCCGAGAAATTTCTAACAGTGTATTGTGGTTCGTTTATTTTCTGCCCACTGCACATAAAATCTTACGAAGAATGAATGGAGAAAAGGAAGCCAGAGACTGAACTATATCACTTGATTATTATAATTCATCAAATGCCGTAATATTGTGGTTACAGGGAAACAGTTGTTGACACAATTTTACTTTTAAATGTGACGTATTTCAATCGGTTGCTACTAGTAACTGAATGATCATTGATAAAATTTCAGTAAGCAGGTAAGTGAAGTGACGCCATCTTAAACATATCTTTATTAAATATTTCAATTTTGGCTTATGCGAACTATAGTATAAAGAACAATGTTTTATTTTAATAGGATACGACGTCATCGAGTGTATGGATCCTGATTGGCTGTTGAAATGTAGCATTTTTTTTATGTTAGCAACTGTTTCTTCCATTCTATTTCAAGTAAACCTAGCCTGTCAAATATGAATTCTCTTAAATGACATTCTTTATTCTTTCACAAAGAAAGATTTCGTTTATTTCTAACTGAAAGGCAGGCGCGAAGCCATGTAGAACATAAACAAGCTAATTATTCAACAAAGTTGCAAGAAACGCAAAACAAAAATTAATCACAGTGACAATAAAATATATTGAAGGAGCTGTTTTAGGCTGAATAATTTTCCCTTCAATATTTTTCAATCTTTAGCAAGTAAAATAAATGATGACAGGAATAAGGAAATAACACAAACAATTTATTTTACACTTTTTGGAACAGCAACAAAAACATGATGCCACTCACCACAAAACAAATATATATATACAAGAGATTGGAAATTAAATTAAAGAGGGAACATAGAGCACGCTACACACTCCCTTCCCAGTGGAAACGATTAAGAAACATAATCCTCTAAATGAGGTGGGAACCTGACGGTTCTTCCACTACGTGTGGTTTGCTTGTGGTTGTTAGAGGACGAGATTTGTTCCTGGGGTTCGCACTGAGGGTGTGAATCTGTGTCAACCCTTGGTTTGTGAGTATCAGGCGAATGCTCGGTATTGTCCTGTATAGTAAAGCATGGCTTTAGCCTATCAATTGAAATTCTTTTGACTTTTCCATTGATTTCAATATCAAAGTATTTCGATGTTCGGAGCTTGACAACGTAAGGACCAAGATAAACTGGTTGCAATGATGAAGTGGCAGCATTATTGTAGATGAATACATGCGAGCAATTCGAAAGTTGTTTTGAAACAAATACGGCTTTAGTGCCATGAGTAGTCGTTGCAGAAGGTTTCATGCTACGTATGATACTTTGTAGCCTATGCACGAAGTCTGAGTGCGTGACATTAGGGATTTTAGTAACAAATTCTCCAGGTAAACAGAGAGGACTTCCGTAAAGAAGCTCAGCTGAAGAATATCCGATATCTTCTTTTAGTGCCGTACGTAATCCGAGAAGAACAAAAGGTAAAGCGTCTACCCAAGATTTATTTTGTTGCAAATGGCATCTCAGGCTGGCTTTTATAGTTCTGTGTTGACGCTCAATCAGTCCGTTCGCTTGTGGATGGTAAGCAGTCGTCCTAGAGGTTTGAAATCCCAAATATCTGCTCAACGATGAGAAGAGTTGGCATTCAAACTGGCGTCCTTGATCGGATGTAATGCGTTGTGGTACGCCGAAACGAGAAAACCAGGTTGAAATCATGCCTTTTGCTACTGTTTCTGCTGATTGATCCGTCATAGGTAGTGCTTCAACCCATCTTGAAAAACGGTCAATCATCGTTAGCAAGTATCTGAAACCTTGGCAAGGAGGCAAGGGGCCAACAATGTCGATGTGAACATGTTGGAAGCGTTCGGGTGGGACCTTGAAGTCCATCAGAGGGGATTTTGTATGTTTCTGAACTTTGGATCGTTGGCAATCCACACATGCCCTGCACCATAATTGGCAATCTTTATTGATACTTGGCCATATGAATCTTTTCGTGATTAGTTTCCTTGTGCTCCTAATCCCTGTATGTGAGAGGCTATGAATAGCGGAAAATATCTGTCTTCGAAATTTTAAGGGAATGTATGGACGGTTACTGGGTGTAGAGACATCACAATAAATCGATTTGTTGGTTTCCGGAATGGGAATTTCAACCATTTTCAGTCTTGGATTGTTTTTCAAAATTATTAAATCATCATCGTTTTGAAAGTCTGCCATGGTTGAGTAATCGATTGGAGATGGTGTGGAGATGGCATTAATTCTAGAGAGAGCATCGGCCACAACGTTCTCTTCTCCAGCGACGTAGCGAATATCCGTTGAAAATTGAGCAATGTAACTCAATTGTCTGGCTTGTCTAGGGGAAGCTTTGTCCAGCTTTTGCTGAAAAGCGAAGATGATAGGTTTGTGGTCTGTGTAGATGGTGAAAGACCTTCCTTCCAAAATGTGTCTAAAATGCTTAATAGCAGTGTAGATTGACAACAGTTCCCTGTCATAAGCGCTGTATTTTTTCTGAGCGTCGGTTAAGGAGCGTGAAAAGAAGCTTAATGGGCGCAATTCTCTATGTTCGATTTGATGTATGACGGCCCCAATGGCTGTATCTGAAGCGTCACATGTCAGAGATATATTAGCATCAGTAGAGGGATGAACAAGCATTGTAGCATGACAAAGCGCTTCCTTGAGCTTTCTGAACGCATTGCGGGAATCTTCGGTCCATACTAGAGGTATTTTGCTATTTTTGCATTTTCCGCTGAGTAATGAGGTCAGAGGCTGCTGAAGCTTGGCGCAATTTGGGATGAAACGATGGTAAAAATTTATCATCCCTAAGAATCTGCGCAAGCTGGTGGATGATGTGGGCTCAGGTACGTTTTGTATGGCATCAACCTTCATCGGGAGAGGTCTTATTCCTTCGGTTGTTATTTCATATCCCAGATATTTAAGTTTGGAAGCTCCAAAAACACTTTTTGCAATGTTGATACATAAGCCATAGTCGTTTAATCTTCGAAAAACTGCGTATAAGTGTTCACGATGTGATTTTTCATCTGGCGAAGCAATTAGTATGTCATCTAAGTAGCAGAAAGTGAAATCTAATCCTGATAACACCATATTCATGAAACGTTGAAATGATTGTGCCGCATTGCGCAAACCAAATGTCATGAATGGAAATTCAAACAGCCCGAAAGGAGTTATAATGGCCGTCTTTGGGATATCTGCTTCGTGCACTGGGATTTGTTGATAGGCTCTAATTAAATCAATGGACGAAAAAATTCTCTTTCCATGCAGAATAGAACCACAGTCAGTGAGAAATGGTAAAGGATAACGATCGGGAATGGTGATATTATTAAGGGCCCTATAGTCCCCACATGGCCTCCAATCACCTGATTTCTTTAGGGTAAGATGGAGAGGACTGGCCCAACTACTTTTGGATGGTCTGCAAAGACCTTGTTGCAACATAAAATCGAATTCAGCTTTTGCTGCTTTTAGTTTTTCTGCTGATAGCCTTCTGGCTCTGGCTGTAACAGGTGCACCTTTAGTCTCAATGAAATGCGCGATGTTGTGACTCTTGATTTTATTATTGGCGAGTGTTGGGCGCAAGAGGTCTGGAAATTCTTTGAGGATGGCTTCGTACTGATTTTGTACTGTGTTTAATGTTGGCGAAACCGCACCGTAGCCCGGGTCACCAATAGAGGACAATGAAGTGATTCCATCGATTAATTTACGATTTTTACTGTCAACCAAAAGGTGAAAGTGAGACAAAAAGTCAATACCTATTATTGGTTTATTTACGTCAGCTATCACGAAAGGCCAATTGAATGATCTTCTTAGTCCTAAATCCAAATTTAGTAATTTTTGTCCATAAGTCTTAATTTTGGTTCCATTTGCAGCGAAAAGTTCCAGCTTCGCAACAGACCGCTTTTCTTTTGGTTGTGGTGGAATCACGGAAATTTCAGCACCTGTATCGATTAAAAATTGAGTCGCACTCTCCTTGTCGCGAACAAAAAGACGACACAGCTCCACCCCTTGGTTCTCTGTCGTCCGCGAGAGCCGGGGATCTAGTTTTCCCGTTGGTGGAAGTTGGTCTCGTTTGGCCAGTCGCAAGGTTTATTACATTTAAAAGCTCTTTCGCCAAACTTTGAATGGTAATAACATATACTGCTTTCTGCACTATTACCCCTTCTTCTAGAATTGCTTCTGGAACGGTATCTGAACTGTTGATGCCCTGTAAGTTGCTTTTTATTCAGTTCGCTAACTTGCAGTGATAACTCTGATATCTGTTCTTGTAGTTTAACTAAAATACTGTCGTCCCTAGAGCTAGCTAAAGCAGCATTTTGAAGCGGTGTGGCTTTTATTTCCCAGATTTTATCAGCCATTGTCGCCAATTTCGACAAATCGTCACCGCTGATTGATAAAATACTTGACATCGCCGTTGGTAATCTTTGCAGTCAGAGAGTTTTAAGAAAAGTTTCACTTACTTTATCGGAAGCCAAATTCCTCATCTCACATAATAGCTGAGAAGGTTTATTATCACCCAATTCCACTTCCGTTAATAATTTGCGGGTTTTTTGAGTTTCGGTTTCCGCGAAGATAGAAATGAGTCTGTCTTTTATGGCGATATATTTGTCATCTTTTGGTGGATCGATTAGGATATCCGACACTTGACATAGAATTTCAGCTTCAATTGAGCTAACGACATAATCATACTTTGTTTGGTCTGTCGTTATTGCAGAATTTCGAAATTGAGCTTCTAGTTGCAGGAACCATATCTTTGGATCCGGTTTCCAAAACGGTGGAACTTTGATGCTAACCCTAGCAATGGTAGATGACGAGGTGTCGCTTTTAGACTCATCTACATTTGCCATTTTCCTTTACGAAGTGATCACGTCCGGTTGTCACCAATGAAGGAGCTGTTTTAGGCTGAATAATTTTCCCTTCAATATTTTTCAATCTTTAGCAAGTAAAATAAATGATGACAGGAATAAGGAAATAACACAAACAATTTATTTTACACTTTTTGGAACAGCAACAAAAACATGATGCCACTCACCACAAAACAAATATATATATACAAGAGATTGGAAATTAAATTAAAGAGGGAACATAGAGCACGCTACAATATTAACAAATAATAAATCTAGGTGATATAAAAGAAGTAGACATGAAGGAATTAGATTTTAACAAATTTAATATACGATAGGGCATTGTATTTAGTTAACGTCACGTTAATTAACATTCTAACTTATGTATGAAAACTAAGCTCGATCTTCCAGAATATTAACAAGCCATCTTGTTTATAAACATTCAGCTAGCTCAGAGGTCATAGATCAAGTGGTTGTGTATCAGTGGTCTTCTTCTCTTCGAGTTGAGAGTATCCTATTGTTACTTATGCCAAAAGCTGTCCTTTATAATTATAAAAACTGGCAAATTTTATACAATTACAAAAACTGACAAGGTGTAAAACCATACAATTGCTATTAAAATTCAAACAACACAAACGCAAATTATTTTATTACAATCTATTACAACGTTAATTGTTAGGGTAAATAATATCTTCGATAATATCTTGCGAGATCTTCGTAACTGAGTCCTATGGTTGTTTTTATCAGATTATCTTTATTTTTAATTTTCATGCGAGCCGTATGAAGAGCCAAAGAAGGAAAAAATAAGAAGTTTCTCTTTCGTTGCTTTTTTAATTATTACAAACACAATTAGTTATTACACTAACAATCTTGGTTGGCTTAATAATACACTTTATTTACAACACTTCAAAATGTAAAAATCAATAAATTATTTTTAGATTCAGTTCAAAATTTCTGTAAATAGCTGCATGTCATTTAAATAGAATTTCAAATTACACAACCAGCTGTAAATTTTCATCATAGGCTTCAAATTTTGTAAAATCAGCTGTATGTCTTTCTAAAGGACTTTAAAATTTTTCTGTAAAGTAGCTGCACCTCTTGATATAAAATTCTAAATGTCTCCTAAAAATTCGAAAAAGAAAGCCAAACGCGCAAGGAAAAGCAAGAATAAAAGACCGATGAAAATTAAGAAAACTGTTTATTTCCTGAATCCACCTCACACAAATCAAACTATGTGTCTAGGCACCTATGACATGAACCAGCTATGGGAAATCTTTCGAAGATACGTCCATATAGAATTGCTGGATGACCAAAAGAATTCAAAAAAACAAAACTTAAAAAAAACTTTCGATTTTATTTTCGAATGCTATCAAGACTGGTTTGAAAATTATTTGGAAGGACTTGAAAAGTGCAAAAACAAGAAGCACATTTACGATCATCAATAATGTTTAATGATGTTAGTTGCATTTTTTTTTTTGGTACAGGTATTAAAATGCAGTCTGTAGTAAAAGTATATATTTTTCGTTTGTTTAATTCTCTTTATTGTAAGTAATAAGTTTAGATAAAAAAAAAAGAAAACAAACCGAACAACCTGAATAATCTTAGAACCGAACAACTCTTCACGTTATACGACTAAATTTTAAAGATTCGTGGGCCTGGCGTAAAATATGTTATCTAATTAGAGCAGACGATATTTTAAGTTTCGAAATCAGACACATAGACGTTCTTTTTCTGAAAAAACATGGCTTCTTTTCGACGGATTTGGATTCTTGACCGTCGAAATATCGGACTAGCAGCATTTACAGTTTCAAAGAAGTCATATTCTTAAGTTTTCATTTAGCAGTATATAATCAACCGATTCCCTCCTAATTTTGGATTTTGTTATTTAAAATTCAGCAGATTAAGTTGGTGGAAAAATTTGTGTTCACTATTCGGATTTGAATGATAATCGATTCAATTATTTTAAAAATAAGTAATTATTTAAATAAAACAATCTTTTACGCGAAATTCTCTTTGGATAAACAAATTTTATTATTGTGTGTAATTTTTTTATTCGCTTTATTATATCCGAATATATAGCGAACTATATAAAAAGTGAAAAGGCCTAAACTTTCGACCACTCCCGCCCCTAAAATGTTGGGGCCACATATTTTTCAAATTGCTGCTATCTTCCATATTTTGAAGGTTAAAAATTTATATGTGTCGAAAAAAGTGCATGGTTATTATTAGAAGGTACGGTTTATGTTTTATTTTATAACTTAAAATACGATTGGCACTGTTTAACTAGCATATTTAAAGGTTAAGTTTTCAATCTATTAAGATTGAGTTCTAGTAAGCTGAAATTCAATCATCAGATCAAAAGTTATTCAGATTGATAATTTTTTTTTAAATCGCACCTTACATATTGCCTAATTGTGACGTTTTCCCATTTAAACAGTTGACTGTTGTCGCACACGCTCTACTATGCTTCCACCATTATTCCGTTTCATTTAAATTTAATGGATAATCTGACCATAATTCCTAATTCTTTGATAAATTTTCTTTCGCATTTATTTTCCAGAGATAATAGCGGGATCAAACTATCAATATCTATATCTGAATACTAATGTGTAAATCTCTCGCGTTATTTCCCATGGAAAATGCATAATGAGCAGTCGATTGAGCTGGAAAACGTTCAAGAAATGAATTTACGAGGAGCTTCATCATTCAATGCTCCCTCATCATCAATGAAACAGTCATCGCTGCCCTCAGAAAAGCAGCCAATGTAAATTCAGTTACTACCAGATGAGGTGACAGTAACACCTAATAAACATTCACTTAACGCCGACTTACTGATCATTATGGGTGATTTTCCCAAGAACGTCCAACCAATTTATTGGGCTCTGACTTTTTTTTTTAAAGTAGTTATCAACGGGCAAATCGTTTACTTGTTCGTTTTTTATATCATCCCAACGATCTGATGATGTAGCGCGTCAGTTGATGTTACAAGTAAGAAAAGTTTTGTTTGAAAGGAGTTGAAAGATCAGCAAGAATCAACGGCGTAATAAATGAATAAAAGGATGCAAGGGTGGAGCTTTTGAATGAAGTTTGTTTCTTTGATAAAGATCTCAAAATATTTTACCATTAAAATTGCAGATAAATATAGAGCAAAACTATTTTTTCCCATATAT
The DNA here is from genome assembly GCF_982258835.1 of Parasteatoda tepidariorum. Lineage (NCBI taxonomy): Eukaryota > Metazoa > Arthropoda > Arachnida > Araneae > Theridiidae > Parasteatoda > Parasteatoda tepidariorum. The sequence continues at coordinate 80,196,811 of NC_141757.1, forward strand.
ATATAGCATAATAGATAAATACAAAAAGGACAAAAAGAAAAAACGAAGAAAATTAAGAAAAACAATGAGTTTTAATTTCTGCGCATAAGCTGCAAGTAAATAGAACTCATGAAATAAATTCAAAATGCAGAAAAAACCTGGAAAAATTACAAAACAATGAAAAAAGGAAAAAAAATTTTAAAAAATTTAAAAATTGCGGGAAAAAAAATTAGTAAAAATCCTGAAAATAAAAGGTATAATCTCTTCATCAGCTCACACGATTATATCCGTAAAAAGGAGTGCTTTCTAATATTGTATCAATATAGCCAAAGCAAAATATATCAATACAATAGTGTAAGGAGCGCTCAAAAAAATTTTACAATAAATAAAATAGAACACATTTAGCAAAAATATCACGTGAAAACAGAAAATAAAATATAAAGAAAAAAAAAAATAATAAATTTAAAAAATATGAAACGAAATCTATAAAGCGAGTAGCGAATTCAAATGAATTTACATGAACGGGAAATTTTTCAAGAATGATTTAAAATATTTTCGTAACAAGATTGCCAGATTACAAAATATGAAAACGGAAGCGCAAATTGAGGTAAAAGCGTAAATAAAGCAGTTTTGTTTTATAGTGCGTTCTTACTGCAGTACTGAAGTGCATTTGATTTATTAGTTACCAAGGATGGGATCGAAAATGGATGTGCGCAAGGTAATATTATGCTGGATAATTTAAAGAAGTTGATAAATAATAATTTTTGAAAATGTACTTTTATTTAAGAAAAAAATAAAATAAAAGAGAAAGAAACATGAATTGCTTGTTTTGCACATAACTTTAGTATTTTAAATATTTAATTTACTACATAATTTAGTATTTTTCCCAATATTTACTCATTTGTGAAAAAATCTTACAATTTAAAATGTATTCAATAGCTAATTAATGAAATATAAAATTATAAAATATTATTGAAAACTTATTTTTTTTTTTGCATAGAATTATGTTTGAATAAACGAATCAACATTTTAACTGCCCTCTTGATTAAACTATTAGGAGCAATAGTTCGATACTTTGTCAAGAATCTAAATATGTCGAAAAAATAATCAGAGAAAATACAATTTCGTGTCTGAATTCGTAACTTAATTCATTGTTAGCACTGATTAATCAGCATGTTTAAAGTATATCCTTTGAAACCTTAAGATTGACTTTAGTGCGTGAAAATCCGATTATTCGAACAATAGGAGGGAAAAAACAGGAAGAAAAAATATCCCTCGCTGTTTATTGTTTTTGTTAATATCAATTCATATTTTTAGAAAAATCTCTTAAATGTGCATTGGATAAAGTTATGTAAAAATTTAAAATCTGTTATTCATAAATAATCACCCACCTTTGGAAAAAAAAAAAAAAAAAAAGAAAACCTGACTAAAAGTTCTCGAATATCTAATTCAATAAAAGTGCCAGAAAAATGGATGCAAACTTAAGCTTAAAAAATAATGTCATGCTCATTGGTTGCAACCTTTAAGTTTCCTTCGATATTTTATCATTATAAATCAAGAAATCGCACAGTAAATTTAAGGATAGAATTATAAAATAAAATAAGTTTCAAAAAGGTTGCAAAAAATTTGCACGATGTTATTGTTTAAAGTGCAGCAGTATTTAAAACTGTATTATACTTAAAATGATGTTGGTTTTGTGTTTAAAAAAATCAGAATAATTTTAGTAAAGTTTAAAACTGTGGCTTAGTAAAATAACAAGAGAATAAGGAAAATCAACAACTTTAACAAATCACAACAAAGTTAGTTAATTGTTTCACTCAATTAGTCAATGTATATAAACCAATTAGAAATAATAAAATTTATTACAAATGTTTGCTTCATTTTCTCAAAAACTCACCAATATCAGCGTACCCTTAATGTTTTAAATATTACATTTTAATATAGTCTATTTTACTTACCTGATTTCTATTTGATTATAATATCAAATGTAAGGTTTTTTAAGCCAGCATAAAAAAGATTAAATTAAACTGATTTGTCATCCATGAAACCAGCTCTTAAAAAACAAAAATTAAAAATTAAATTTTCTTAATTAATATTCATTTTTTTCTAGTTAAATATTCATTTGTAACTAGCACCAAAGATTTTATTTTATTTTATAACCGTCGTTAAACAGCCGACCCAATTTTTGGGTTCACGACTCCGTAGTTCAACTCCATAGCCTTGTAATTTTGAATCCAATCCAGAAGACAAGGGAACTCCTGGATCAAGTATTGGGAGAAATTTGCATTCGTGGAGGACTTTTCAATGGAACTGACCCGCATTTGCGTTACATGGAGAGGAAGACCACGAGAACCTCCCACTGTTAGCCTGACGGCAAGGGAACTTTAACCCATGATCCGTCTACCACTGAGGATATTTCACATTAGCACTGTGGTCGTTGCAAGCCGGATGAGGAATTCGTATCGGTCAGCCATTGCCGGGATTCGAACCCCGGTTCATCTCATTGGAAGGCGAACGCTCTATCTCCTGAACCATCGCGGTAGCACTAAAGATTTAAATTTTATAGGAAAAATGTTTGATCGGATGAATTTTTATTGGAGGAATGTTTAGATGTTAATGACCCGCTGTACACTTTACAAGTGAAAATTTTTCCAACACCCTTTAAAAAAGTATTTTTTAACAAACATTTACTAAACGATTAAAAAAAAAAAAAAACTATTTTCGATTCATTCACTCTTAATCATATCGTTTATGTATTGCGAATTCTTTTTGATCAATGATTTTAGATTTAAACATTTTTTAGCAAATTTTTCGATATGTAGTCTTAACATAAAAGAATTATTCGCTTAGAAGCTTAAAGCATTGCGTAAAATAACTTTTAAATGTTTACAATTATTACATTACAAATGTTACATTAAGAATTCCTAACAATTGTAGCATAATATTTGTGACGAATAAAAAAAATTACAAACTAATTTGTAAAAAATTCAGAAAGAATGGTAGAAATATATTGAAAAGGAAAAAAAAGGGACACCTCTAACTTTCTAGGACAAACCTTTTTTTATAGAACAGCAAATAAATTATTGCTTTTACTATAAATTTGTTTGATATTCTTTTTCAATAAATTTCTGAATTAATAGCTGCTTAAATAAAAGGTAATTTGTGCAAAGTTAAATACGTTTTTTTTTCATACAAAATGAAATTATTACTTTAAAAGATACTCCATAATTTAAAAAAATTGTCTTCTGCATTAAGTTCTTGAACATCCTCTAGAACAGTGATTTCCAACTTACATAAGGCCGGGGGCCGCAATTAAAAACAGAAGTCAAATGGCCGGCCGCAACTTAATCAAAATTTTATATAGGACTCTTTTATGTTTGAAAGAACATTAATATTACTGTCATATTTTTATCAAGTTGTACAAAACAAAAGTATTGAATTACAAATCAAAATACGAAGTAGATTTTTACCTGAGAAATAAATTTTTTTGCACAGTTGGTATGTTAAATTTCACTGACAGACAAATTAGGCTTTTTTTTTAACGAAAGAAAAGTATTTTAAACCCATAAAGATTTTTGACGAAAACTGTCCGCAAGAAAATAAAAATTAATATTTTTTAGTTCGCGGGCCACAAAAGGCTTCGAGGTACCGGACGTGGCCCGCGGGCCGCCTGTTGGTGTTCTAGAAAGTCCCAACACCTCCCCTCTCCCCCTAGAAGTTTTCAACAATCGCTATAGTGTGACGGAGCCCACGTTGGAAAACTATGATTTAGATCAGGGCTGTCCAACTGCAAAGAGCCCACAGGCCAGAATTCCGGTCACTGATCACCTGGCGGGCCGAAGTTTGAAAAAGTTGAACAATAACCTCTTACCTCTTATACAATAACAATTAATAGTTGAATTATTAATTATAAAACAATGGAACAGAAGGATTATGAAACAATTTGCTTACATTTTAATGGGAAAACTAAGGTCGTTCAGCCTGAATAAGAAGTTGGCGGGCCGAACAATATGTGTTGGAGGGCCGCATGCGGCCCGCGGGCCTCCAGTTGGACAGCCCTGATTTAGATCAAAAGTCGCCCCCCAAGTCTTGATTGTTTTTAATGCAGTTCTCTAGTTTTTATCGCTTTCGATTACTTGCTTTGATTTGGTAACTGCCTTTAATATTTTAAAGCGCAGACTCCATTCAAAGTTTTACATCTCAAATGTATAATTAAATATTCTTATCATTTAATTAAAATAATGAACATTAAATATCTCATTTTCAATAAATTGCGAGTAATTTATGAGTAAGTAAGTATACCATAAAATGAAAGATAACTATGATTTGACTTGAGTATTCTTACAAAAAAAGCATAAGGCAACAAAAAAAAAAGTGTCCCAACTTGACTTACACTTCCGTGTTGTTTTTGAAAGAAGATATTGACTTTTTGGGTTGGGAACTCTTACAACTTAATGAACTTGAAAAAGTTCCATGATGGCATAGTGGTTACTTCGCTGATTTTTCCTATCAACCAATTTCTTCAAGGAACAAATGAATAAAAATATATTAAGATTTTATAAAAGAAAAGAAAAAAAAGAATAATAAAATGGCAGCTATCAAGGAGTAGTGCAAGACTCTTTAAATACCTTTAAAAAATGTGTTCTTTAACGTGAGTCGGGTAAGGTTACAGTGTAGTAAGGGCGCGGTCTTGTTCATATCTGACAGCTGTATCACAGTAAATGAGTGTGTGAAGTCTTAAATGTTTCACGGACATAACGTTGCTGCTTTGTTTAGGATTTGGTTCCTGAAATGCTGTTATTTAGCTATCATATTCTAAATTGATGCTAATCCATTTAGAAAGATCTTTCATTTTACTGCGCAATTTGTCCAATCGCTTCATAATTAATTAAAAATATCAAACTTGATGGGTTAATTTTATTGATTACGCACTTCTGGGACAAATTTTCGAAAAACAATTATCCGTTTTGTTAATTAATAATTAAGTGAAAGTTCTCTCTTCTATGCTTGATTTTCGTTAATTTAAGAAATTTTTTTTAATGAGATACCAATGTGAATTTTTTATAATATTTTGTTCTTTATTACAACTACCTCTCTGTTTAAAACTTAAGACATTTCAGGAGAAAAAAAAAACTTGTCAATTTTTTTTTAAATGCAAATAATAAACACAAAAAATGTATGCATACTGCAAATGTATCGATATTCCAATTTATTTCCACTGTACAATTTTCAATTTTAATACAATTTGATTAACAGTTTCTGAATTTTTCCAGTTTGTTGAATGAAAACATAAAATTATTACAAGAAGGTTTACCCAAATGGAATAATCATTTGACTAGATTATTATGTTTTATTTTTATTTTTTAACGGCAGGTACTAAACTTATTGTTCTTTCCTTACTGTTTTTCAGGACTGCTATAATGTTTCAGAATAAGAAAATAAGACAAGAGAATGCCGCGTTAAATTTTAGGCTAACATAACATTCTGAGTACATAATATTTTGCGCCCAAATTTTGTGAAAGCAGATGTTATCGTTCTGCCAACGTTTGTTTGAGACTGTTATGATTCAGAATGAGAAAATAAGAATTATCGCAATAAGGGATGACCCAATGGAATGGTGTGAGCATATTACTATAACAAGAAAATGTTAGTTAAAATGAACATTCAGACCAAATAATATATGCTCTTAGGTTTTGTGCATGGAAATGTAATTTATTTTCATAAGTTTTATTGTTTTGCATAAACGGTTGTTTAGAACTGCAAAGTCTGCAGAGGGGGAAAATAAACATTATTGCAACAAGGATAAACAAATGCAGCACCTTCGTGCTGCATTTGTCATAAATCATCATAAGAAAATCATAACAAATCATTATAAGAAAATGTTCAGTTACCATTCACCATACACTTACCGGGGCCCGATGCAAATTATTTTGAAGGGCCCTTTAAATATTCTCCTATAAAGGCGCCTATAAAGATGAATAAATTTAAAACCATATATTTTTGCCTATATTGTTGAATTATGATTTTTATCTTTGTTTTTAATTACATTCCTAAAAACGAACAACTTAGCATTTTTTCTATCTTTTTTCTTAAAATTTAACAGTTCAATTTTAATACTTGCGTTTTAGAAGTAAGGAATTTTACGTTTAATCTACTTGCTTCAATAATCCTCTAAAAATGTTCAAATATATTGGTTTCTAATTACATTATTTAGATTTATAAAAGCGTCTTTTGCGAGCGGTCACTAAGAAAGTAGAAATGACTACTTTTTTTTACTATTTCATCTATATGGAAAAATAAAAAAAAAAGATTTCCGAAATTTCAACACACATTATAACATTATAGTCCTTATAACATTTTTCAGACTGAAGCGTTCTTATTTTCGTTGTTAAAATAAAATAAAACCTTCGATCAGGTCTAAGTATTTGCATTTCAAATTTTATTATCATAATTAGAAATAGTAAAGGTAAGAATTGCTGGCTTGTTTGGCGTGTAAATATCGCTCACATAAAGATAGTTTAAGATTTATTCATTCATGCTATCATATTATTCATGCGAAACGAAAATTCATACTGAAATTTGAAAAAGAACTTTTAAGAAATTTTGGATATTTTTATTTACTGCGCATAATAATCTGCAAGTATATAGAACTCATAAATTTATACTGTATAAATATATACTCTTTCTTGCTTAAATTAAGGAAAAGCGCAAGATTGGTAAAACTGCATTTCCTTCAATGAAAATTCGAATTTTTAAGTGCACATCTCTAATGCCGACTTAACAGATATGAAATTAGTTTTATATTTTTAGACTCAATTCCATTTTATATTTTTTATTCTATCGTATCATATTTCCATATCGACAGTTAAGTAACTCTTATCCCGGAATAGCTTGGTTGGTAGGGCGTTGGACTCGTGTTCGTTAGAACGGGAGTTGGAATCCAGTCAGCAGAAGAATCCCTGTGCCCGAAAGAATTCCATGAAAGGTGACTGGTGCACTTCAAATCTGTCGGAGTCACAAAGTCCTCCAAGTTCCTATAACAAATCAATACCCTTGTGGACACTGCTCCAGAAGATACCCTGTTTTATGGACTGGGTTCAAAGTTACAAGGCTATGGAGTTGAACATTGGTAGTCGTAAACTCAAATTTATGTCCGCTGTTCAACGACGATTATAAACTAAAATTAAGTAATTCTACTTTTATTATTCACCACCGTTGAACAAGCTATCCGTATGAGAATCGCGGCTATTCCGATGTTTAACTCATCCTCGTAGATTTGTGCCCAACACAGAAGACTATGACAATCTTGCATCAAACAAGATGAGATTTTTTAGAGTGAAACTAACATTTGCGTTACCTGGAGTAAGAAAACCATGAAAATATTTCATTGTCAGCCCGAGGGATGGGACTCTTGACTTTTATCAGTCTATCTGTAGGAATATTAGTTGTCAGTACGGTGATCGTTGCAGACGTGAACCTAACTGATGAGCCATTACCGGGATTCAAACCTGGGGCACCATATTGGAAGGCATGTGCTCGATCCCTTCTGCCATCCCGGGTAATCAAGTAATTTATTCGAATTTCAAAATAATTATTTTGAAATAGTAATCTTAAAATAATAATCTTAAAAATAATATTTATTTAAAACAAAAGTAAAAAAAGGCCCATTTTAGAATATAATTTTAATTTTGAATACTATTAATTAATTTGTATTATTTATTTAATTTGAATCATTTATTTAAATAATCTTTAGTTTTGTTTTACATAAAAGTGCATCATGAAAATAGTTTGAAAAAAGAATTCATGAATTTTTTATTTAAATATAAAAGTTACAGTTTTTTTTATTTAGAAAATTTAGTAGATATACTAAAGTTGCTACAAAATTTTTAATGTCTAAAAAAGAACATTTTGTTTTTATATGAAAAAATACTAATTTTTTGAACTTAGATCATTAAGCGATAAATATTTTTTCCTTTTGTGTGAATAATTTTTTTAAAAAAGTATTTTTAAGATAATAAAAAATTATCAATAAAACTTATAATAGAACAATATTCCGTTAGGATAAAAGTTTTGTTTAAAAGCTTTTTTTTTCAAAAATAAATAACTAAATTAATAAAAAATGCAGAATGAAACTCATGATTTAATCATACTTAATTATGCTCAAATCTCAGATATATGTCACTTTAAGAATTTAATTAAATAAGCTTACTCACCTGTTGGTTCTTTTCATTTCTTCTTCGAATAGCATCTGTTTCACTAAATGCCCAAACGATTAAAAAGATAATGAAATAAAAACTACAATAGTCTCGCATCTCGTCTGCTTGAGAATAAAATTTCATTCAAAGATTGACAAGATCATTTAAGTCGTTTGTCTTAATCGTAATCGTAGAATGAAGAGTTATTGTTTGATATGAAACCAGAACTACTCGAGCGCAGCGTATAAGTGGTCTGTTCAACCGTTTAGTCAGAGAAGAAGTGAGGGAGTATTATTGCTTTAACGCAACAGGATGGGAAAAAAATAAATGTGATGAGGTTGATGAAAAAATAATAAGAGAAACTTTCTTTTAGTAACTTCACTCAGCTTCAGCTATTTGTTGCAAATGATTTCATTTTTATGAGTGGATTTCCCTGCTGTTTTATTTGTCATAAGAATGTTATGTAAATTTCCGAGGTTCTAAGAGATTGTAGGGAGACACGGGTTGGTTGTCGCAGAAACTACTCTTTTTAAATTTTAATTATTTTGGTGCTGTCATTTGAAATATGGTATTACATGAGTTGGAAATTTAAACTTTTATTTAAAATTTTTGGTATTGCAAATTTTTTAAATGCTCTCGTACAAGTTTACTTTTTATAAATTGACGAAGTTTAAAAATAATTAGACAACTTAATCCGGTTAGCAGGATCTGATTTTTAAAAAACATTTAACGTACGTCTCCAGACAATTCTCGTTCAATATGAGTTTATCTTGAAACTCTTTTTAATTTCCTGTTTACATCGTAGGGATGATTTAAAAGCATACTTATTTTATGCATTTATTTTTTTATTGAGGCTATTATTCTGATAAGACAAATATCTATGTATTTTCATTGTTTCACCATATCATCAGAATTTTTTTTTTCTTTCATCTTTTTTTCTAATTTTTTTTTTTTTTTTTTTTTAGTAAACTTGCACAATAGTGGTTTTTCACCCGTTCCTCATGTGGGAAAATGAAATGTCGGATAAAAATAAGGCAGGATTTGCAGAATCAAATTTGCTAAATATATTACACACATTAAGTAAATCACATTATACAAAAATATTTAGCTTAAAATAATAATATAATTAATAAATAAATAAATAAAATAAATATAAAGAAAACAAGGGGGGGGGGTAATTTCTCATAAATTTCTTATAAACAGCCTAACGCAAAAAAAAAATTTACAAATTTATAAATTAATAACACCCGACTTAATTTTCTTGTTAAAAAACATTTCGCAAAAAAAAAAATTCTCCAATAAAAAAATATTTTTTTAGTACAAAAAAATATTGAAGATATTAACCAAAACAAGTACAACACATAGGGTAAACCAACCAGTGAAGGAACACTACCCAGTGAAGGAACATTTCATATATATTGATTAAAAATAAGAATTTGAAAGTTTTTCTTTATATTGATAGGTAACAATAGCTTACTGCCAAACAATAGGAAGTCATCTAGCAATGTTTTGGATTACCTGAAAAAATAGACTTCGCTGCAAAAATATTTGAATTTGTTATTATCTCTGCAACACCTTGTTTCTTTGAAAAAATTATAAGGTGAGTGTTTGTATTTATATGTTTGAAGTGGAATTAATTGCATGTAATAGTTTTATTTTTCTCATTGCGAACAAGAGAATTCAAAATATAGTTATTGAAGTTACGTTTTATTTTTTTAAGCATCATAGCACAATAAAGTACTGAGATAAGGGGTGTTTATTCACTGGATAACCAAACGATGAAAAACCAGTGAAGGAACAAGTGTACCTTTACTGGGTTTTTTTCTAAGTTAATGAAAATAAAAGATAAACTTTAATATTCTTGTACCTTTAGTGATGTTCCGCATCAAAAGTATGTTAAAAATACGAAAAACAACTTCTAACCAGTGAGGGAACAGGCATGTTCCTTTATTGGGCAGAGATTTCCCAGTGAATGAACAGTATGTGTTAATATGTTGACACTTTAATTTTCAATTCATGATTACAAAAAAAAAGTTAACATTTTCCAAGTATTTATATGTTATAATTTCAAGAATAGGCTTGCTTTTGAATATTTGTATGTCTTATAAATTCATAAAGAGTATTAAAAAATAACCAAAAATAAGTGTTCCTTTACTGGTAAGAGCTGTTCCTTCACTTGGTCTTCTTACTACTTGTTATTTGAGCCTCCAAAACTTTAAAACAATATGATGTAAGTTCTCTACAATTTTTTTACATAATTTGCAATTAGTAACAAATATGCTGACACTGTCATTTAACTAAAATTACGAATTTTGAAATTAATATGATTTTTTAAAAGGCAAGCGAAGCTTAAGTGTTCCTTCACTGGTTAGTTTACCCTATATTGCTCTAATTTCTTTTTTCTTTAAAACAACAGGTGTAATCTTTCATTTTGAATAGTAACCATTCAAACAAACAAAATTTGAATTTCAACACGAACTTACAACAGTGTTGGACAAGCGAAATAAAAGTTTTGCACAAATGCACGATTTATTGAGATAACTATTTTCTCTCATATCATTTTTTAAAAAAAATCTACGCATTCCAGTACCATTAAAACCTTATTTTGTAACATTCATAAAATGTAAAATTCTTTCTAAGGATTCTATGTTATCTTTTCATATTCCAATAAATAAATCTGATTTATAGGAGATCAATAGCAAGTACTTAAAGCTGTGGCCACGCGTGTCATTGCACAATTCACGTCGGCGAATGAATAAATGTTGGACCCTGTTAGATCTTAGAGATTCCAGGTCTTGTGTAAATTTTGTAAGCGGCAGCAATAGTAATTTTGTCTTGCAACGAGCAAAATGCTAACTTTTTGTGTCCCCTGAAGAAAAAATCTAGAAGGTTGAAGTCCGGTGAACGAGGAGGCAACGGCATTGTTCTTTCCTACCTCTCAGAATGGAATGCAACTCTTTCTTCTATAGTAAACAGTGTTCGTTTGTATAGATACTATTACTCCTCAAAATACTACTTCAGAAATAGTGTAGCATATCTATATAATATCTCAAGCTCTTCGCGTCAATTAAATTAAATTCGTCAATATACACATATATCAATATCCCTACATCAATATACGGAGGATTTATATAAGCCAAAAATCATAAATATAATAACTATAAGCGGACACCCTGTTCGTATGATGTTTTTAAAAGTGTTCATAAGTATGCAGTTAAGTTTAATAAAAAAAAATATTAACATAAAAATATGTAGTCCCGCAGTGGACTGATCGTTAAGACACGGTTTCCAGCAGGTCACCGAAGTCAAGCATCACTGACTGCGGTTAGTGTGCTGGTGGGTGACCACTTGGATCAGCCTGCGTAGGGACTGAGGGAGTGCGGTATTGGTCCTCGTTAAACTGTTCTACCGTAAAGTACTCGACTTCGCGCGCAGGTCGTCGGGCTGCCGAAGAGGGGGTGCCATCCCCTCCTCAGAGGATCAAAATTGTGATGAAATGTCTTCGGATCATCCTCAGGGATGTCTCCCAGACCGTCGCCAATAGCCCATTGTGCAGCTCTAGTGCGACGTAAATGAACAACAACAACAACAAATAAAAATATGTAATTTCTTAAAAGAAGAATTTTTTTGTTTTTAATTTTATTAAACGCTTAACACTTTTTCCTCAAAAAATTAAATGAATTTCTTACATATCTGAATAAAATTTGTGAATCAATTATCTGGGGATATTTAACTTCACGAAATGAGCAATTTTGAAACAGAAAGAGAGCTCTAGCTCACCAAATGCATCAAAACGGAGTATTCTTAATAAATGGGTGCAGCGCCCCGTTGCGGTAAAAAACTTAATTACTCGTTATCAATGAGTTAATAATTATTATATTTAAAGCAATTACTATTCATAATTGAATTTATGAAAATAATTTTATTCGTTTGATTATTCTTTTTATTTCTCTTGCTCTTAAGTTTATTCATATGTTGATCAAAATACGTATTATATGATTGACAGTCTTTATTAATTCTTATAAGTTAATACAAATACAAAACAGTAAATACAAATACGCATTATTGCTAATGACTGAATAAATGTGTTTCAATAAATAACAAATGTAGATTTTCCTCCTACTTATCAAAAGTAGATTTTTTTATTTATCTAATAACGAATAAACAGGAGTAAATAAAAATATGACAGAAAAACTATTTACGAATAATCAAACTAAAAATTAAGAATTGTTTAGATAATTTTCACATAAATGTCATTTTCACATAAACATCACAGAAAAACTTAATATCACTAAAAATTCATACAATCCCATCTTGTTTCAATAACTTTTATTAAATTTTAGCAAAGAATTAAAAAAAAATTATTTAGAATAATACAGTCGAACCTCGATGCATCATTCCCGCTTGCATCTTTCGTTTTTCCGTATGTATCATCGTGTTATTTGTGGTCCCGTCACAAATGCTATTATAATTTTAATAACGCCTGTTTAGATAGTTTCTGAAACTATAAGATTCCTCTGCGTTTATCGTTCAGAAATTTTACCGATATTTAAAAAAAGAAGTTTTAAGTTATTTCGTTTTAAGAAGAAGAAAAAAAAGAACATTAAATCTTGATGAAGAAGAAAATGAGGATTTGTTTCAGTTTGGGTAAAAATGCCTCAAATAGCACGTTTGATATAAATGACGCAGTAGATATAAGTGTTGAAACTTGTGGTGGGACGCAGGTTGACAAAATGGTTGCAGAGGGCCATAAACTGCGCAAAATGATACCGAAGGAAAGGAACCGTAATCATAGCCAACATAACCAACTAAATCAAATCTTAAGTCTCAAAATTTTGAGGGGAAAAATGAGAAACTTTGTATATTCGTACTAATTTACTGGAAGAAATAATCAGTTATCTGTTGCGAATGTCAAAAATGTATTGTTTGCATTATGAGGAAAAGAGTGTGTTGAAATCAAGATTTCAATAATTTTAAATAGCTCGGATAGCCTGGTTGGCAGGGTGCTGGAATCACGTTCGTGAGAACGGGAATTCGAATCCATCCAGGCCGAAGACTCCCCGTGCAGTAAATGGTGACTCGCGCGTTAAATCTGTCTGGTTACAAAGTACTCCATGTTCCCATAACAAATTAAACCTCTGGGGGTACTGAATTGGAGATTGCTCGTTCTATGGTTCAAGTCAAAATTATGATCTGTGGGTGAATGGATGGATGTATGAATAGGTCCGTTCCAAAAACGGGTGTGACGTATGGGTGAGGCAGAAGTCGAATTCTTGGCCATAGATGGCGCCATTGGAAAACAAGAACAGTAACATATCCTCTACATTGATAGCCGACGACAATAACAACAACAATAATCTATATTATATAAAACGCTAATACGTACGTATGTATGTATGTATCAATAAAACCGATGATATTTCTTTTCTCGCGCTGGCAACAGTTTTCATTTTTAATTGATTGGATTCGGCGCGCAAGAGCACGTAGTGAGCAACCAGATAACAATAACCAGAGTGAGCATTATCAGGTTGTTCAATTCAGATTCATGCACTAAAAACATGACAATATTTAATTTAAACTCAATTAGGAATTAATTAATTAATTGAAGTGAGAATGCTTTAAAAGGCCCGGTTGAATTGATATTTTTCTACTGGGAGCTACCTTAACGTCTAAAAAACGTTTAAGTGTTTGTATTGAATGCATTGAATTTTTTTATATTTCGCGTTTATTTATGCATTGAATTTTCACGCTTTAAAATGCAGAATATTAGTGAAGCAATATTTGATAATTTATTTTGCTAATATGTTTCTTATTTAGCTAATGTTTTGATTTTTTCACCATGTACAATCTAAATAGCTAATATACTTTTTTAAAAGCCAATAAGAACATTGGTAGAATTCTTCTACATAAGTACAATACTATGTCTTTGATGATAAAATACTATGTCTTTGATGATAATATATTATGTCTTTGTGCTAGAACATTGTGTTCATTGGCGAGCGAGCGCAGCGAGCCATGGTTCACGGCGTGAACCACATAGGATTGCGTAGCAATTCTCGGGGGTTGGCGAGCGTTAGCGAGCAGGGGGCGGAGCCTCCTAGTTTTAAATAAATCTGTTTGTTCGTCTTTCTTTTTCATTGAAAATATTTTTGCATTAAGAACATAAATTTCGATTAAATCATATTTTTTACAATTAAAATTTTTATTATTACTGTAAATTTATTTGTTTTTACGTAAATAATTTTTTTATTATTTTTCATACTTTTTCAAGTCATTATTTTAAGGGGCCAGGGGTTTGATCCTCGACTCAGCTAAGATCCATCGATATACGTGCTCGTAAAATCTGTGGAATTGAAAGTCCTGTAATCGGTCGCTGAGTAGCTACCATTGGTGCAAGGATCTGAAAAAAATTTCCTTCCTATTCAAATATATGTCTAAATTGAGGCCTCACAAATTAGATCCCCTCAGCACAGGATCAAAATTGGGATGGCATGTCTTCGGATCATCCTCGGGGATGCTTTCCCAGGCCGTCTCCAATACCCATTGTGTAGCTCTAGTTCTACGTAAATAAAGTTACCTACCTACCATTATTCTATCTTGATTCGCATTCGCCGTTTTCCAGTGCGTATCGTTTGCAATGAATGGTCCCATGAGAAACAATCTATCGATGTAAATCATAATCGTAATATCCATAAAAGATAAGCAGATGTAGACAAAATTATGAAAGAGGCACTAAATTTTAAATTGCCACGCGTTAACTCAATTTCATAGCATGAATTAATCGTTTTTCTTTTAGAGTTACTGGATCATCATGCATTACTCGTTACCATTAGAATGGTAGATGGTCTTTTATATTTGTGGCGCAGCTAATGTCTCCGATCTCACAATTTTACCCTATGAAACGTAAAAAAACTCTTCACATTAAAAGAAATATTTTACAAAATTGATCTTCAAATTATCTTATAATTATTATTTTATATTATTGTTTACGTAAACAATGGGATGCATGTAAGTGAAGAAGAGTGGATATCTCGATCTTGATTGGATGTTGAAACGTGGCGTTTGTTTACTTCAGCAACTGCCCTTCCATTCTATTTCAAGTAAGCCAAGCCCGTCAAGTATCAATTCTCTTAAGTGATGCATTCCATATTTTTTGACTATATATTTCTTACTTAACACAAAGACAGTTACAAAGCCATTAAGGACATAAACAAACTAATCATGCATTGAAGTTGCCAGGTACGCAAAACAAAAATACATCACGTTTACAATAATATACATAAACAAATAATAAACCTGAGTTAAATAAAAGAAGTAGATGAGAAAGAATTAAATTTTAACAAATTCGATGTGCGATACCACGTTATATTTTATTAACTTTATATTAATTATCATCCTGAGGTCATAGGTCACGTGTCTAAGTATAAGTGATTGTCTTTTTCTCGAGTTGCTAGCACCCAATTCTACAAAATTCGTAAGTTATCGAACCCTTTTTTTTTTCTTTTTTTTTTTAATTTTTAACACTACTTTTAAGAAAAAATTAAATTAAGGAACGCAAAGATAATTTTTGAGCCGAAAAATCTAGTTTCAAAAAGTAATCAAATTTAAGAAGAAGAAGAAATTTTTTTTTTTGATTCAGTTAGCCGCATTTAACATTGGCCTCAAATCAAATGCTCGCTTTTATCTCTTTATCTTTAACGTGACTACTTCACTTATATGAAGATTCATTTCTCTATTTCAATCGATATATAATCGTTCATTTGTAAGTATAAGAAGCGGAAAATGGACATTGTAAAAAGTTGTTGCTAAGATACCGTTTGTATCGATATTTAATAAGAGGAAGAAAATGAAACTAAGTTTACTTCATTTCTCAAATGATACTGCGAATTGCTGAATTACAAAATTTATAAGATAGAAACTCAGAAAATAGATCAACTTTAAAATAAATTTATGTAAACATGGCTCTGGAATTTAATGGCGGATCAGCTCAATCACATTGCTCGGAAATCGGAAAAAGGGATCCTGAACAAAATGTGGTGACCGTAAAATTTGAAGAGTCAGAAACGACACATGATACACAGGAGACAGATAATTTGTCGCCAACTTTTGACCACCCTTCTAAATTCAATTATGGAAATTGTGTCTGCACTGCAAGTGATGGTTTACTCAAACAATTATCTGAAAACATTTGTGGTAAAGAAGATGGCCCTGCGAAGAATAACTTAAAAAATATTCACCCGTTTTATCGAACCATTAATTCTGACTATGGATCTAAGCCTCCTTGCGTACATACTATGCCAATTACTTTCTACCCAAAGAAGCAAAAGTATTGGGAAAATTTGGCTCGAGTTGGTATGTACCGTAATTGTAGTTTCAATACAGCAATCGAGAAAAGCCGCATTTGAATTTTTTTTAGGAAAAAAGCACTAATAAACAATGAAAAAGACTGATTAAAAATTTTCGTATGATTAGTAGGTATTAGAATTTGTTTTTAAATGTAATGTTGAATGCTTTATGTGTATCTATGTTTTAAATGTGTATTTAATTGAAAATAGTAGGCTTAAGACAGTTATAGAGTAGAAAATTTGGACTCATTTGTACTATGGCATTTAATAGTTATTGTGAAAATATCAACTTCAATAATGCTTTGTTTGATTGTTCTTTTTAAATTAAAATAATTAATCTGCAAACGATTATTATAATATGTTGATAATTTGATTTCTTTCATGAACGATAGTACTTTATCGTTTAGTTTAATAATTTATGAATTAATAACGAGGAATAATAATAAATAGAGAATTAATAACGCTACTTCCGCTGACTTCTTTATTATTTTAAAAGGATTAATGGTGCATACCATTCCTATAAATATGTGTTTTAATAAACATTGAAAAATTTTCCGGACTAGAAAACTAGTGAAAAGTTAAAATATTTATAATAAACTGTAATTTACTTTACAAAATGTACTTTAGTTTTTATTAATACACAACATCCTTCAGGAAATAACACCTAAGCTTATTATCGAACTTTTTTTTAAAAAAAAAGAAAAAAAAAAAGAAGAAAAAAAGAAACAAGCTTCATACACAAGCAGCAAGCTTCAGGCAATTAATTTAAATTAATAAAAGAAAGCGATAATCTCATTAATTTATTCTAATAGTTCTTTTTTAGCAAGTGGAGCTGAAATTATTTGATTGGGTGAAAGTGTTGCCATTTTGCCGTTCTTTGAAGAAGAAAAAAAAACGCGTCGTTTTATTACATGCTGTAGCACTACAGGTGTATGTAATATATGGTTTCTTTTTTCTTTATTTTGACAAATGGTTCAAGAAGGTAAGATCATAATTTTAAAGAAGCGGTACCATTTCTTCTTTTTACAGCGGCACTAAAAAAGGTTAGTAAGAAACATGTGCTTTGTGACAATCAAAAAATAAAAATATATTAAAACTAACTGTAAGAATAGAACAGCAAATTACTTAGTCAAGTCATTAAATTAAATTTTTTTTGTTGATGGTATTAGAAGTTTTGCGAACAACTAACATATTTTCTGTACCTTCCACTGCTTAATTAACTAAAATTGACGAAAATGTCCCTTACTATATCTTTCTTCCAAGATCTTATTAATTTTTAACATACTCCGAAAAACTGATGCTTTAATAAAAAGCTCTACCAGCATCCAACCTAAATACATATAATAGATAACAAAGTAAGGAAATTAAAAGTTTGATTTCCCTTAGAATTATTTTACAGTGTTCTTTAATAAATATCTTCAATTTTAAAGAAATTTATGGAGTTCTTTTTAGTTGCCTAACAACAGAGGAGAATTCGATAAAAAATTTCTGACGCAATGGTTAATTTGGTACAATTTACCATAAACACCGCGGAGTGCTCCTTTAAAAGTTATAAATATGTGATCAAAGTTTTGTGTTTTTATGAAGTTATTACATAACTCCTAATACTTTTTTCAACAGTATAATAACTAATCAACTAATTATTAACCTAAGAATAATATTTTATAACTAGAATAAAAAAATATTATTTTATGCTTGTTTAATAGAGTTAAAAGTAATAATAATAATTGCAAAGGGCAATCGGTTCAATTTTAAACGCTTTTAAAGCTTTAAAAAAAAAAAAATAATGTTTAAAAGCTTTTTTTTTCCTCTTGTCATATCTTAGTTCCTCGAATCTTTTGATTCCAAAGCTGGAGATAACTTTTAAGGCTTTTTTACTTAACTTGAATATTGAAATTCAAATAAAACATCAATTTTTAAAAGCTACCTTTTTTTTAAGAAAAAAAATGTCTTAATATGTTTCTATTATACTTTTTCTTATAGTGATGTAATTAAGAGAGGTTTCAAAAAGCTTTTTTATCAATCTTAATCCAAAGAGTTGCGATGTATTTAAAACCGAAACAGGTATTCCATGGGTATTTGATGTCATAGTCACGTAACTCCACTAAAAGTGGCGTCGCAGGGTTAGAACAATATTTCTCCAATGACATTTACTTTATTTACTTAAAAGCGTTCTTTCTTAAAAGATATACGTAGGCGAGAAGTTGTTCTTGCCTTTCTCGATGATCTATCCAGCAAAATATATACCGTCTCCATGAAATATTGATATTCTGTTATTTTTGTATATTCATAAATCTACAGTGTTAAAAATTTAAAAAAGGAATCTAAGATGTGGCAACCTTAATCTTCTTAAGCTAATGATTATATAGGTTGCTAAATCAGATACAAAAATATACTTAGAAATAAACGAATTATTTAGTCTCCTATTTAGTATGGAGACCTGTTGAAAGTTTAGCATTAAAGTAAAAGAATATTACTTTAGGCTTGGAACAACACGAATCATACATACTTTTCACACATTTATAAATCTAGTTTTTGAAACTTTTATGTACATATAATGCAAAATAACTCTTAATAGTCATTTATTATTTTATCTATTAATAATCGGGGTATTAATTTACAATGAAATTATAATTTAATAATTGTAAGGTATGAAATTTTTCACATTCCTTAACAACTGAAGCAAAAATTTTTGAGATATAAAAATTGGAAGAAAAAAAAAGAAACTTTTTTATTTATTAAGAACTATTTGACCAATTTCAAACAAGTTTTAGATTTTGTCATTTAAAACTACAGCTTAAGAAGTTAAATTTTTTATGATACAGCTTAAAAATTTTATTATCAAATTTTTTAATAAATAACTTCCAAAAATTAATTTTTGAAGGAAATTGTCTTTAATAAGCAAACGAGTTTTGCCAAAAGGTTGAAATTAAAAGAATTTTTCAGAATTGTAACATTTATTCCAACAATTTGATGAATTACACAATGAGTAAAAAAATAAAACTTTTGGCTATTCTTTTGTCTAGACTAGGAAAAAAAAAATTTTTTTTGGGGGGGGGGGGGTGACCATTAATTATACCTTATAGTTAAACTCATACTTTGGAGTCGAAATTTTAAATTTATACATAAGAATTTCATATAAATTTTTTTTAATCAGAATTCGTAACTTAGTTAATAGTCTGCATTAATTGAGCAACACAAACAATTTTCGATTATCAGGTCAAAAGTTATCCGATTATCTCAACCCCAAACTGAACAAATAACTGATCGCTTCGCCCTTTTAGGATTCAGAAAGCGAAAAAAAAAAAAAATTTCGAAATAGTTTTTAATTTAAAAGTCGAAGTCCCTCTCAAAAAATTTCAAATTTTGATGCTTTGCTCCGTTTACTTTAGTATTAAATAAATCTTAACTTCAGTCTGAGTATTAAATTTCAATAATGGGTATGAGTATAAAGCTCGTCTCTAAATAAATAAAATAAAACAATTCATGTTCTCGTCTACGACTAGTAGAATTGTAAACGACTCCAAAGATCTGGGCTAATTAAAAATATTTACAATGGCAAACAATTCATTGGTTTTAGTATAATTTTCATCGGGCTGATTAGGGGCTACAAATCCCCGATTGTTACGAACACTATTTTTACTTCAATTAAAAACACGCAATTTTATTATATAAACTGAAGGAAAAAGAAGAAAAGGGTGTTGTGATTATTTTATTAAATTTTACTGACCGAGTGCTAATGTATAGAAATTTTCTAAGAAAACATTCAGTTAATCAAAAAACGTAATTCTATACCAAGAAACTTACAGTAGAGATAGACAATTAAGATAACTAATTAAATAGGCGTAACTTTTCGTAATTGCTCGTTCACATTATTTGAACTTATCGCTCTAAGTCTTAATTAAAAATGACAGATGGAAATTCGTGAGTACCTGTAATGGCGGGAGTTTCAAGGGGAAGGGAAATCATTATTAAACACTTATCAAATCGTGCTATCAGAAAATCTGAATAATCGGGCAAAAGAAGCAAAACTGTTTAGTCGCCTCAGACATTTTATCTCCGTCTCACCGTCATTAAAAACGCATAAAAAATAAATAAACATTAATATTAACCAGGTAGACATAATCTTTTTCACACATCTGTCTTAAGACCGATGTGTGAAAAAGATTGTGTCTATCTGGTATATATCATTTGTACTTTGCTATGTTATGAGTACTAATAGAAGCTTATGTAAATGGCATGCAAGAGTTGCTCTGCATAGTACGTAAAATAAAGAATACTACAATATATAAGCGGCCCTATTTAATAGCCTATATTTCGCCGAATATTAACATATACATTTTGAAATTTGGCCTTATATATTGTTACAACATCTGTATACACCACACTAAATTTCAAAGTTACAAACACACAAGGAGCCTATTTGTAATGTCAATAATTCCTACACATTGTAGTGTATTGTAATGATCAAATTTACTACCCTCATTGGAACACAGAAACGGAAATTTTAATCAGATTTTTTTTTTTTTTTTTTGAGCTGAATTTGTATAAATGGTATTGGGAGTGTCTCTATTTATTAGTGGTTTCGAAAACTATGCTTTAAAAAGAAAAACAAATTGCTGTAGATCTGTTTCACTAGATTTCAAGTCATTTCACATAACTAACCCCAGAGGCTTTTTTAAATATATAGCACAATTGAGACAAAAACAAAGAATATTAATAAGTTTTATTTACTGCGTACAAGCTGCAAGTATATAGAACTCATAAACCAAGTTAAAAATATGGAAAAAGCATGGAAAAAAAAATTTGTGTATATATATATAATATTGTATTTTTTACTTCTCAACTTGACGTGTCTAGGGATTTTTTGCAGACTTCAAAATTCATAAAATAAATTTTAAATCTTGCCTGTTTCACAAGATGATGTATAATAGTTTACTATTGCTTCAAAGTTTTAAAATCTCTTTAAGAATTTTAATCTCTCTTAACGTAAGAAAGTGGTATACAGGAAAACGTGCAGCTCGAAAATTTGTTTTTTTTACGTAGGATTGTAAGGGAGTTCAATATTACTTTTTTTATCATTAAATTATCTTAAAATGAACAAGTTTTCATAATTGATATCAAACTGTTTTGATTCGTGCTATTCGTGAAAAAGATATAGGAAAAAGCATAAAAAAAACTAAAATTAGGAGGCTCAAAGTGAAGTAAGCTTCAAAGCTCGAATTTTCCGTATTGAGCTTTCCTCTGCTTTTAATAAAAAATATGTAGTTTTGGGCTTTTTTTTTTCCTTTACGAAGTAGTAAATCTAACAGTTTTTAATAAATTCTTGAACACTAAGCAAAAATACCAACTCTACGTTAATCCAAAAAGCCATAGAACATTTTTTAATGGAAATATTAACATTTGAAGTTTAAATTAATGTCACAAATTCCGAAAAAAAAATGTAGGACATTTAAGAAGTTAATCATTGATATTTTCTAGAAAATTAGACATTAATAAAATAAATACATCTAAATAACATGAAAATCTAAAAAAAAATTGCTCATATTAATCTCCATTATGCTTACTGCAAATGAAACGAAACATTTTGCAATTTGTCAATATTTACAATGTGAACATGTACTACAGCAAGTGAATTTTCTGGTCCAGTAAATAGTTTTAAGCAATCAAATTCTTTACTTGCCCCCAGACAGAGAGAGCGAAAGAAAGATGATTAATGTCTGGAGATTTCGGTGGTCATTTAACATATTCTCCTCTCCCAATCCATTTGCCAGGTAATTTGAGCTTCAATTATATCTTCATGTTTCTTATGTAATGGACAGGTAAAACACCAAACACTGAGAATAAAAATCGTTGTTCTCATCCAGGGAGTGCTCTTTTATGTTATGCCTTTTCTGGTAACGTCACTTTAATAAATTTAGTAATTTTCCACCATTTAAACGGAACGGCAAAATGTTAGGAGTAGGATTCAACTAACGTTATATTAATGTCTACAATACGTTTAGTATAAATCGCTTTTGAGTTTCAACAGACACTCAACATGTGATTGAGAATGGCCTGCAAGTGACGTAATGTGGGTGTCTCGATCCTGATTAATTATAGAAACGTGGCATTTGTTAACGCTGGCGACTGTTCTTCCCATTCTATTTCGAGTAAACCAAGCCCGTCAAGTACCAATTCTCTTAAGTGACATATTCTACATTCTTTCACATATATTTCACTAATATAGTTCTTACTAACACAAAGATAGGCACGAAACCATGTAGAACATAAAATAATTATGCATCGAAGTTGCCAAGTACACAAAACAAAAATATATTACGGTAACAATAAAATATATATAAACAAATAATGAATCTAAGTTAAGGTAAAAGACGTAGACGAGAAAAATTTATATTTCAGCAATTTCGATGTAATTGCGCTGCATTTAATTAACATTCTAACTTATGTGGAGAAACTTAGCTCAAGTTTAACACGCCATTTTGCTTATAAGTAATCAGCTGGCGCTGATGTCATAGGTCACATGTGTGGCTATCCGTGATCTTCTTGAAATGTAAATTTCCCAATTAAACCAGGGGCCTTCCTGGCTGAATGGTATCGCCCGCCAAAGACTGTGTAAAGCGTGGAGGAAGCGGGTTGGAATCTCCCTGTTACCCTCGATGCATCTTGTATTACATACCTCTCTGTATTATGCTATCTGTTCTTCTATTTGACAAAGCTTTACGAGCCTAAATTGAGCACACAAGCCTGCAAAAGTATGTAATTCCAATAAACCCAATTCAGATTGTAATAGAAATTAAAAATTCCGAGAGAACAATTGCAAACGCTCTAAATTCTCTCTCTCTCAAAAAAAAAAAAAAATAATAGCTCCGAGTGATTTGGATGCAGCGCAACGAAATTTGATTCTTTAGTTAAAACTTAATTAGCGTTCATACTTAAAATATCATAATTCAAATGTCATAATCATTTGTCTTTTTGTCGCAATTACCATAAATCAAATACACATCAACGTAATCTCCTCGTTTAAGAACATTTTGATTGTGAATCTAAATTACAAAAATACCGTTTGAAAAAGAGAAAAGCAAGCACTTAAAATTTAGCCACATTCAGAAGTTTCAATTGGGTGGGAATTTTTATGCCAATTCTGAAACAGGAGAGTTCTATGGTAATAGTGAGGTTTAGAGACAAGGCTAAAAATTGCTGCTTCCTTAGTTAAAACAATGTTAAATCTTAAACTGATCAGAATGTCGCGAACGGCATAGTCATCGAAACACAGAAGGCGGCTTGTTCGCTCTTTATTAATTTTTTCATAAATTAGAAACGTTTCTTCCGTTTCGTTTAATACGATTTTCTTACTACAGCGTGCACTTTAATGAATTCAATTTTGATTTTTTTTCCAGGATTAAAAAATTAAACTTTGAGAAAAATTATGAGTCACAAAAGACTTTCCGCTATATAAGAAATGTGTAATTAATATTTTAGAGCGGTCTTTACGAAACACCCTGCATAATAGTCAAGCATTTTCATTAAAGCAATATCCTGGTACATATAATTCGTCAAAATTGACAAGACAGCACTCGCACTTCAATATGGGTAGACAGGATAAAAATGGGCCCTCAAGATTTTTCTTTTTTTCCCCCTAAGCAGTTATGTGAATGTGAATTAATAATTTTTTTACATGAATGATAAATTAGATCCAAGAATAAATAATATTCAATGTGAAAATATTTTGGAAAGTAAATAAATTTTTGGAAGTAAGCCAATACTCATTTTTATACCAACCATTGTCAGAAAACTCCGAATCTAGATTGAAATAATGAAAAAATCTTGATTTTTTAAACTTAATACACTGATAAAGGGTTTAAAACTCAAGGAACATCAGTAATTTTGAATTTGATATCTTTGATGGAACTTTTAGAAGAATAAGCTAATTGAGTAAATTTAAAAAAAGAAATCAAGAATCAAACTTTGATCCCATTGCGAGACTTCATGATGAAGTTCATGTACCTTATGTACAAACCAAACGTCTTATCTAATGTAAACAATATGTTTTTACGAAGCAACTAAAGCTCTCTGGAACAACAGAAGTTGTGATTTTCCGTTAAATTAACTTGGTAAACCTGTATACAAACTCTTGCAATCAAGATCTGCTTTAGTTAGAGAAACAAACTTTTTTCTTTATTGACTCGACATTGTCCCCTGTGGGCTAAGCTCTTCTCCAGAATCTTTTCCCAATCATGCTTTCGTCCTTACCCAGGATGTCTCAGTTGAAAAAATAAAAACTAAACAGTCTAAATAGTGATGGGATTTTAACGTACTATGTTTGACACCCACTTAACGAAATGTTAAATTAACTTGTATAAACTTATCAAAATAAATAATTATCTCATAAATTTCCTATGTGCAAAATCTTTAATCTTACAATCATTCAAATTGATGCATCGTATTGTTTACACTCTAACAAGTTGCCAAAAGAACGGCTTTTGAAGGTTGTGTCACTGTTTTTGGCCAAATGTACTCAGAATTTTATGTTGCTTGGAGTAGACTCAAAGACTGTTCAAATAGTTAGTATAGTACAGCTTTCAGGAGAACTCCTCCAGACACCCGTCTCGCGTCGTGGCGGATACTATGGTTACGAGGAAAGGTCACTTTGAATAGGGGTGTGGGGTGAATAGTTTTGACCTAATCTTAAAGTAGGTCGTCATAAGTAAACCAATCGACACCTTCTTTCCTCCATTTTACCCCCATTAGAAATGTGCTATCGCTTGTTACCATAGCAGCAGACAGCCCAGACTTTTAGTCTGGAGGAGTTTTCCTCAAAGCCGCACTATAATGGAAGTTTTATAAACTGTGATCTGCGAAGGTCTTAGCAAAATAAATGAATGTTGTATGAAGTAAAATTTTAAAAAACATTTACCTGAGAAATCTTTATTTTTATTTTCCAAAAATATTATTAAGCTTCTATTAAGCCAATAGGCACAATATATTACCAGAAACGTTATTGTGGGCATTTAATTTTTTCTCATAATAATATTTTTTTTCTTTAAATTGAATTCTAAAAAATTTTTATGAAACTGCAAGTTTATGAAAGTCATAAATAAGTGTTATGGTCAGTTACATATGTTATTGCAACATGGTCCTAAAAGATGATTTTGAGTAAAATGCTTTTCTTTACATACAACTCTGAAAAATAATCAATTTCTTTTAAAATCGAGAAGTCAAAACAATTTTCAGCAAAGAGATAAAAAAAACTTGAAAATAAAATTTAAAAAAGGATTTTTTTTTATAGAAAAAATTAAAGATAATAACTCGCAAACTTCATATTTATTTATTGTTCTGACAACTTTATTTCATTCTCTATTTACATTTCATCAAAATCACAATTTTCATTTTTGCATACAGTTAAATAAAAAACAAAGGAAAAGGAAAGAAAAATGCAACATATATACATATTTTCAGAAAAATTAATTAAAACTTTAAAACATAAATCATTTAATAAATTCAAAATAACATTTTGTTTATCTTATTTAAAAAATAATATAGTTCTGACTCTAAATGATCAAGTGAAGGAAAAATATTTTACGAAATAAAATGTTGCTTTGTAAAAATCTTTAAAATTATTGCTTTAAAAATATAGTTTTAAGTTTCTCAAATTGTAAACAAATATTTTAACAATAAGAAAATTTCATTATAATGTTTAAAACATAACGAAAAAAATAAGTAATAAATTATCACACAATATTTATTACTTTGGGTCCATGCACTAAAATGTTTTTTTTTTAAAAAAAAAACTCAGAAAATAAAAGCTCGACCAATAAAAAGAAAAAATATTAAAACTAAATTATAACTACAAAATGAATAAATTAAAATTGAGTTTAATGTAAAAAATAAACAATTTTTTTTTGAAAACATCTAATTTTTTACATTTTTAAAAGGATTTATTTATTTGCAAAAGGACACATATTTCTTTTAATTTGTAAGTGTTAAGTCAGTAACCGGTGACTGATACTGAACTTTACGTTTAACCTGTATTAGTCACTGGTGATTGACAGTATAAAAAATATAACAAAAACTAAAAAATTTACATGGTTTTAAGTAATTTCTGAAACTTTATTTAAAATTTGTTAATAACAAACCGAATTTGAAAAATTTCAATCTGCAATAATGTTATTAATCTTATTGCTTCTAAGGAGAATGAGTAGCTCGATAGGGGTTTTCTTAAAAATATGTGTGGTGTATAATAAGTTGCATAGCATATTAGGTTCAAAATATGCCTAAACTTTTAAATTTTGTAATTATGAAATAATTAGAAAATGCAGAAGAATACATTATTTGAAATAGCAAAACAATAGTAAAATTTAGGATGGAATTTTATTCAGTTATTAAAGACAATAAAAGAATAATTTTATAATTTTAACACTATTTAGACAAAAAAAGATAGTGAGAAAGATTAAAATAACCTACTGTAAATTAATTAAATTTATGCAAGTACACATACACATAAACTTATATTGCAGAGAAGAAAAATTTGTATCGATTAAAAGCTGTAAAAGTTTTAATTATTTCTTAAAACGTTGACAATTATATGCTGATCAATGAACTATATAATTTAACTTTTATTATTTATTATTATTTTTGCTAAAGAAATTAAACAAAATTGCTACCACAACTAGTCCTTTATTTATTTTAAACTGTAATTGAGTACAAATTATTTTGATATTGAATGTTTTTTTAATCCTCATCTTTAATCTAATTAAGCTTTGCCTTTTAAAAAACAATAGTAAAATATGTTGGATATTCAAGTAATTTTGTCCAGTTATTTTCAAAAGGTTATGTGTTGATAGATTTGCAACTGTTAGAAAAAAATAAATAATAAAACAAAAAAATTTCTTCTATACATGGGCAATCAAAACCATACGTTTCTTAACTCTTTTAAACTTTACTATGCTTTAGATATATTTTGATAAAACAATTTCATTCATATGTTACACAACTTACAAGACTTTTCTGATAATGAGAATTTTTTATTGTTCCAAATTTTTTTTTTTTTTTTTTACACTAATGACCTTTAGTAAACAAATCTATTGAGATTGTTTTTTGAGGAATTTTAAGAACCAATCAAACCAAGGAAATATTTTCTTTTCAATAATAAGTTCAGTATTTATGTTTTAATATTTTTATGCCACACAACTCAACATTATAAAAAAATTTAATACATTTTCATTAAGAATTTTTTCTTCAAAAAAAGAAAGGTGGTAAATTTTTCAGAAAAAATGTCCTCATTCTAAGCATCTAACAATTGCTATCGGGGTGTACACAAAATTTTTTTTTAAATTGGATCATTTGATTTTAAAGTAGTTTTTATGTAAGTAAATTAATAAACTGTTTAACTTAAGACTGAAAGAATATAAGTGATCATTGATTAACTTCATTTTTATATCATGTATCTGCATTAAATAATTCAGATACAGTAAACATTAATTGCTCACAAAGAATACAAATTTACTCATTAGTAAAAGGGAATTTTTTTTTATTCGAACACAGTTTTGTTTGTTTGAGGTTTTCCCCAAAATTATTGCACTTTTTTCAGTTAACAATAATTTTTTAAAAATATAAAGTTTATATACTGTTTTTTTTTTTAACAAGGGAAAAATTTATTCAATTTTACACAATTCTTCAATAAACTAGCATGTGAGTTATAGATAATAAAAATCAAAATATGTTTAGAGAAAAAGTAATAATTTATGAAACTAAATTTAAGGTCCCACCCATACTCATTAACTTAAGAAAATCACATTAATAGATTAACAAATTGACATATAAAGTTATTTGTGTTAGATTTAACATAATAGATCAACATGTTTAACATAACAGACTATCACTTTATTTTTCTTATTCACTCACTATTTTTCTTATTTCACTTTAAGACCTCAAACAGTTTTTGATGTCTCAGAATTCAAAATCTCTTAAGTATAAACAATCTTACTCTTTGTTTAGTTTTATTCTTAACTTATAAAATAGCTAACATCCCTGTTGGATAAAATAAAAAAAAAATAATAATAAAAGAAAGTTCATTACAGTTAAAGTTATTACAATGGATATTTTATTGTAACTTGTGTAAAAGGCAAAAATTACATTCAATTTACTTGGAAAAAGTCCAATAACTCTTTAAATTAAAATGTTACTTAACATTAAATTACTGGCTTCACATGAAGAACATACACTCACTACATTAATTAAAAAGCCCGAAGTTTTTAGATTCAGAGATAAGCATAAAATTGTCAACTGAAAAAAATACATATATGTATAATTTTACAAGGGCACTACTAAGGAGCTAAAAAGTATTGCTTTTTATCTAATGTGTATCCAATCAAATATGCTTGCATTATTCCCTCTTTCTTAAGTATACGCCAAATTACTTTAAATCCCTAATTCATTATAAAAAATTCTTTAAAACTCATAATAGCACCTGCATTATTGACAAAATCAGCACACCCAATTTTGCTTTAAAGGACAGTTCAAATGATGTAACTTTTGCTAACTCAGTAAAAAGAGAAAATAAATTTTTTAAGTTAATATTAAAAAAGAATTTTACTAAAATAAAATTATTAAAAAAAAATAATTAGCCAATTAAACAGAAACATAAGACAAAGTGCTTAATGTAATACAATTGCAATATAAAGTATACATACTATTGGTGGATTGAAGTTCTTAAAATTCATCAAGCCTATAAATATACATTTTACAAAATATCAAAATTTTCAAATTGTAATAGAGACCTAATCAGCTTCCAAGGAAAACTATCAGTCCTTTAGGTGCCCATGTGCAACAAACTTTCAATTACCTGAAAGAAAATGTGCCACAAATGAAAAATAAATAAATAGGTAAAGTTGGAGAGAAAAAAAAACAGCTTAAGTTAAAAAAGTCTGTAAAATATTTTTGTGGATATGGTTTGCTGAATTTTGAAGAAGAAAAAAAAATAAAATAAAAAGAAAGCTAAAGTTAAAAAAGTCTGTAAAATATTTTGTGGGTAATCCATAATTATTTAAAAAAAATTTGTTTAAATAAAATTTAAACTAAGATGTTTATAAAAACCTTACATGATGATAAAATTTTAAACATGTTTTAAGAGCATGTTAAGATATGATCCAAAGCATTCCAGGTGGCACTACTCTTGGTTTACAAAATGCAATTTATATGAGTTGCAAATTCAACAGTCGCAGATATGAATGATAGCCACATTCAAAACTATTTGTAAACAATTTGCATGCTTCAAATTTTATTTTGATTAAAATTTTACAAAAAGAATAACAACTTCTAAGTAAAACATTTGGAAAATTCATACAAAACTTGGAGCAATCCAAGCATAATAGTTCAGTATGAAAATTTAAATCTCAATCCTCAGGAAGGATTGTTTATACTGCAAATGTATACTGTGTATCAATAGTGATGACCTTTTTTGTTAATAGAACCGAAATGACTGCCTATCTTTTAAATTGTCCTATTCTTATACATGCTTTTTTCATTAATATTTTTCAATGCAGGAAGGCGTGCAGGTTGAATATTTAGATACAGATTTAAATACAGTATATGTAAAAATAATTCTTGCAGTAAGCACTTATAAAATAGCCCTAATTTTTTTAATAAGTTTCCAAAAAATTATAATCATTATTTATGAGTAATTTTAATTATTTTTCAATTTAAATATCTTTTTTTGAAAGTAGAAATTTTGGAGGAAAGCTTGTCGACTACAGCTAACCTAATTAAATCAATTATAATGAATCATGATAAGTGAATTTATTGAGGCCAACCGAACTTCTTATCCTAAGCAATTAAAAAAAAAATCACATATTATCTCAAATAGTTTGTTGTTACAACAAATACTAGATTAATTTATTCCTTTGCAAAGCATGCAGCAATATGAAATTGTCATTAACTGTGAATTTAAAAACAACTCCAAAACTCAAATAATGTCTAGAGCCTTACAAAACAGAAATAGTTTATGAAACATGAAATTATGTAGTCATTTAAACAAATACAAGATGTTCAGTGTCAAAACTTTGTAAGGGCTATTAGATTTTCTTTTCTTAAACAAAGAAAATGACCTCTTTTAAGTAGATGAACTCACAGAATATGTTACACATAACTTGTAATCAGTTTTTTATAGACATAATAAAACTGGGTAGGGCCAAATAAATCTCATTATCTTGGCTAAAATACAAAATTTATCGTTGATAGTCATATTGGAAATTACATGTATTTTTACAATGCATGCTCAAAATGAAACAGGAATGTGATTTTGACAAGATACACAATTTGTGCACTGTTATGCTATTAATAGCTATTCCTCATTTCCTAGATTTTAAACATCATTTAACTCTTACATTTTTATTTATACTCCTCTCAGAAGAACATATGCAACAGAAATCCTCATACACCCACAAAAGGAATATTAACTAATGAGATATAAATAATTTAAGTTATCGTTGAAGGCCAAGTTTACTTATAGAGATATGATATGAGTGAGTTTAAAATGATGTGTTCAGTTATTAATTTCACCGATTTTTGATTCAAACTTTAAAGGAAGGAGCCTTACTTTGAATGTTCTTTTTGAACTAAACTTTAAATTTTCAAAAATTGATATTTTTCAGTAATTTTATGAACTTAAGGTAGATATGAACAATAAATTGACCCCTTAACTGCCGCGGGCGTATAAATACGTCTCGGCCAGACAATGCGTTAATTGCCGCAGGCCTATATATACGCTTTCCTGAAGTACGATGCTTTGCATTGCGCTGCTATAAATAGAACTACACCCCCTACTTCAGAATGCAGTAAAATGGCCTTGAAAGTGCTTGCTTTGCGAATGTATTACTAATTTCGGAGGAGGGGGAATGGGAAAAGGAGGTAATGGAAAAGTGATATTGTATTAATCGCGTGTATGTATTTATTTGAGTAAGGTCGGGTTAATTCTTTTTTCGCTTTTGTTTCCCGTATGTATTTGGTGCTTTTTATTCCTTCCATCAACGTCTTCAAAGAAAAATGCATCGCGAAAATGTGCTGTTTGTTCAAGAAAAAAAAATTCTTTGTGAATCCCGCTATCAGTGCGATGAATGTGATGTTGGTTTATGTGTCCAACCATGTTTCAGGATTTATCATACAACAGCTAAGTTTTAACATCTTTTATATTGTATTTTTATTATTTAATTTAAATTTTGTATTTTCTTTCTTTCCTTTTTCTTGCCTTGTAAAATTAAACTGTTTTTAAATTGCAAAGCGTGTATCCTTTCCCCCCACCAAAACACCGTGTAAGAAAGTGCACTTGAGCGAAAAACAGTGGCACTGGGGAGTGAATCACGTTAATTTTACTCGGCAGTTAAGGGGTTAAAGAGACCTCCAGAGCCAGAGACTGGATTACCCACTAGGCCATGGCCCCCAACGATTAGGAGCCCCCTTAATATGGATTTTTTGAAAATGAATTTAAAAAAATTAAGAAAAACAATGATTTTTCAAAATGTTTTTATTTTTTGTTCTAATTTAATAAAATAAAGTAAAATTTAATTTATTATTATTTATTTTATTTTAAATATGCTTTCTTAAATGAAAAGATACATAAATACTTTTATATTTGAATAAATAAAAAATATACGAGAAAAAATTTAATCTAAGGGCCCCAAAAATTTTAATGGCCAAGGGCCCCGCGTACACTTAATCCTGCCCTGCCTCCTGTAAAAATATCTTAAATAATGAAGTTAATAAAATATAATTTTAAATTCTCCACTTAAAAAACTGTGAGCTTTTTTATATACAGAAACTTAAAACCTGATTTATCAGTTACTTATTTTGAAAAAAAAAAATTTCTTACAAAAAAATTGGAATTTACAACAGAATATTCCATCAAGTGAACATGTAATTTGCAGTACAAGGAAATTAATTAACCAGTTAATCTTCAAGGTGAGAATTAAGTTATTTAGATAAAAAAAAACACAAATAAAATAAGAAGTGTTCTGAAAGAAAATTAGCAAAAAAGTATAAATAACAACCTTAAAAGTTCTTCTCAATGATTCCGGGATTTCTTCGATTTCTTACCATAAATTTCAGACTCTGAACTAAGTGACCTACTTGCACGGTATTTCCTGGGAATTTTTGAGCTACGACTATATGGTGAAGGACTCCTATGTGAATCTTTATATCTCTTTTCTTCCCTTGATCTTTTATCATCATGATGTCTATGACTTCGTGAAGATTTATTTGAATGACCCTCACTCCTATGGTGACTTTTCGTATGACTCGAACTACGTCTACGTCTGTCCTCATAACTACGACTTCGCCTGCTACGCCCACGATTTGACTCGTGCTTTTTACTAGATTTTCTCTTATGTAAAACACTACTCGAACTGCTACTGCTATCACTTCTTTTACTTTTCTTTCTCTTTTTGTTACTAGATTTTTTTTCGGGAGAACGACTTCTTTTGTGCCTGCCTGAACTATCACTGTCTCTACTCTTACGTTTATGATGTCGTTCTCGCCTTGAAGGGCTTCTTTCGCGTTTTTCGTTTTTGCTACTTTTTTCTTTCTTACTGTGAGATTTCTTCTTATTCATTTCACTTGAATTACTTTCACTATCAGAAGAACTCGAATATTCTGAAGAATTCATTTCTTCCTCTTTTGGCTCTGGCTTGACGCTTGTTTCACTAGTTTGTTTGCTATCCTCTGCAGATTCATTTTCACTAATAAATGGTATATCATTTGAATTTGCAGACCTCTGAAAAGGCATCATAGGAGATAATTTGCTATTTTCCGGGTTTAATTCTTCCTGAATCTCTTCCTTCACTTCTACTTTGATATTTTCTTTCACAATTTTATCAGAGGTCATATTACCTGAAAATTTTAAAACCAAAGCTTTACTTTTAAAATCTGTATTTAAAGAAAGGAGAAAAAAATTGCCATAAAAAATATAGTTGAAAAAATAAAATGATAAAACTGAAGAACTAATTTTTCATCAGCTAGGTAAAAAAAAGCAAGAATTTAAATTCAACTCTATTACATATGTGTCAACTGCAAGGTCAAAATCTTCTAATTTAAACATTATACAATTTCATTACAAAAATCATTTCTTTTTAGCCTTAGAATAATATTAAAGCTGAGACAGGAAATAATTATTTTTATTAGCAAGTTTTGTTTATTTTTGTAAAATAATCCAAATAAATGCAAACTTTTTTCTCTCGAAAATATGCTATTATTTAATCTAGACTATAAATTTACTTTAATAAAGATTAATATTGTAAACTAAATTTTAAGCAAACATAATTAAGAAGGTATTAAGTAAGATTCTGTTTGCATTATTATAGGATAGTATGTGTTTAAATTTGTATTTAAAATTTATGATAACAGTTGAAATTTCAAATTGAATAATTCTTTCAGTTCAAAATACTTTAAAAAAAAAGAAACTCGCTGAAAAAACTATAATAACGGACAATCATAGAAAAAAATAATAATTTTTTTCTAATCTCATTGCATTCAGAATCACTTCAACACCCAGAAAATATTTTGTTACTTCTCTATAAAGGCTAATCATTGTGCTATTTCCAATTAAAAAAAGCCATGTCATAAATTGACAACACTCATGCTCATCTGTCGTTTGTTCACAATTGCAGTTCCCGGAAACCCATTCCAATCTAGAGTTTGCTTGCATTTTTGTACTCAAATCCAACTGTTTTATAAATATGTCATAATTACATAAATATGCAAATAAATATGATAGAAAAAATATGCATATTAAATTATGCCCTAATGTAGCTTAATGTAAATGTGGTTTTAATATAATAAATTTTTATTCATTCATATGCTTTATAAATAGGTACATAATTTAATTTTCCTTTTTTTTTTTAACTATGTTAAGTTTATTTAAAAAAATTATTTTTTAGATTCTTTTCCAAAGTCTTATTTTTATATTATAAAATCCCTATTTTAAGTGAAAGAAATGTTAAATAATTTTATTAAAGAATAGTTTTAGATTTTGAAAATATAAAAAATCAGTTTTTATTATTTTTTTAAAAATTTATTGTAGCTTGAACTCAATGCAGAGAATTATCTTCTGCATAACAGTAGAAGACTTTTTAATAAAGCTGTGATCTAAATAAAATGTATATTTATTAAAAAAAAAAATCAAAAAAATCAGGTAGAAAATAAAATTGTTATTTTATTGATTGTGTAGAATTACATTGAGCATTATAAAGAATAGCAACTTTAAATATTTTATTATTATTAAAATATTGTTGTCAGAAAAAAGAAGAAATATGTTTCAGTAAAATGTATTGACTTTATTTTAATTGTGAAATCAAACATATACATTTATCTGGTTCTAAATATAATAATAAAAAATGTACTCATGGTAAATAATTAAAGAAAACCAGTTTGTTTATGACTATACTTTTATTTAGTCAACTGGGATACCAGTAATCTTTTTACTTGTTTTCACCTTAGTGAAACAAAAATGTCTGCTTAATGATCCGCTGATATTATATGGCTTAATTAAATTGTATCAAGTTAAATTTTGAGCAAAAGCACAGAGATCGTGGTGATGATGGACAGATATTTTTCAATGGACTAGATCTTTTGAAACTGCTGGTTCGTTTTTCAGCGATTTCAAATGCTTAACTCGTTAGTCTCAAATATCTAGTCACATGTTCTATATCCAATCTGCCACTGATTTTAATTAGATAATTAGGCTGTATTTGATTAAAATATATAAAGTAATTCCTTAAAAATAAGCGGAATAAAATAATCTTTTCTTTGAGCTTTCAGACCCTTGACTTCAGACGGAAAAAAATTTCAATTCACTGTGAAGAGTTGCAGCAGCATATTTATTTCTTTGGCTATTTTAGTGATAAATAATCTGCCTGAAGTTTTCAAAATATTTATTCCATTTTGCATACGCTTTCAAAAGTGTATATTTAATTCACAAAATTTGTAACTAATAGTATAAAACGAATGATCATAAGATAAGTAATACTTAGGGCTGCAAGTTTGTCGCAGGAAAAAAGACCCCAAATTCGCGGAAAAAACGCGGTAAATTTTGAAAATTACACAAATTCTAAACATAAAAAAATTTATTATATAAATGATGTTAAAGACATAAATTGCGCAAATAATAAAAAAAGCCAAAAAATGCACATCAAAAGTATTTCTTTGAATTTCAAGCAATATTAATATTTTTATTTAAATGAACAGAATTTTGGTACTAAGTATTGTACATTGTCAGATTATTCTCATTTATCCTTTGTCTTTCGTCACTTAATACATTTTTATACTTAGAAAACTATCTTTCTGCGTCAACGCTGTTTTTAGACACCGACAAACTTCAAATTGCCACTTTTGGAGAGTTCGGTTTTTGATTTCCAAAACTCGATCAATTTTCCTTCACCAACGTGCAATTCCTTGACCGTTGCTTTGTAAGAAGTAATTGCTGTGAAAACTCAAGCATTCTACATTCAAACTACTAGTTACAAGTCCCTACTAACTACTAGTCCCCCTCCCCTTCATCTAAGAAACTGATCCATATTTAAGAAATCACAAGAAGCCGTGCCATCTAGGAAAAATTAACTGGATATGTAGAAAGGCAGTCGAAATTTCATTGCCCAGTGCAATAGCATGTATAACAGTTTTTCTGTCAAAGATTTGATTTATAAAATTTTTCTTCTTTTGTGATTCCAATTTCTTTTGTACTCTTACTGACTTCAGGAAAGTAATTACCCTCCCTAAGTGTAGAAAGACCACCTCAGTTGACAAGATTGTGATTATCTCTTATCTCTGAACTATTTTCATGTCATTTTGCTATTGATTCACTTCCCTAAATATCTAATCAATTTTACATGCTTAATTTAAGGTTCAGGAAAATAAAAAATTCTGTTTAATAAAAATAATGAATAAAAAAAAAATCAAATTTTAAGCAATTTTTGCGCAAGTCAAGACATATTGTGAAATTTGCGGATTTTAGGAAAAAAGATGACAATTTCGCGGAAATTCGCGCCGCGACAAACCTGCAGCCCTAGTAATACTAAAAGAGCATTGAAATAGACTTAGCAGATGGATGTGTGTTTCCATTTGGCATACGGAATGTCATTACTAATCAGGGATCAATTTTAATTTCACCATTTATAGAGGATTTTTTACGTAATTTAAGTGTTTAATAATTAAATAAACATTTGCAAGAAAAAACAGATCAGGTTTTCAGATTCAGGAGAGAATATCTAATTAGTTAGGACGAAAAATTTAAAATTTTAAGAGTAACTGTCCACAAAGTGGTTACATTTTGTTAGTAGGTATATAATTATTGAATTTTACATAATACAAAAATCTATAATAAAATGCAACATCAAAGTATCACTTACAAGCAAGCTAGTGTACAAACGCATTTCATTCACATCAGTTTCAGACCTAACCGCCAATAGTTTTAAAGAATAACAAAATTAAACTTTCAAGTTTATTTCTTTCACAAAATCATTTTATTAGTTTCAATCTCACATATCCACTGGTAATTTTTACTTCCCTTTAAGCCCCTATTACTCTATAAGTGTGTAGTGTAAAGAGAGAACACTTTCTTAAAATCAAAATTATATTCTCCCATAATTTAGAACTCCAGATGGAAAACACTGATTTAAAGAATTAACCAAAGTTAATCTGTTCCCCATAAAAAGTTTATATAGAATAATTTCTCTTAAAAAACATGTAAAAATATGCATTTTTTGGGAACTAAAAAAATTTAGTAATTTTAGCTTTTAGTAATTCAGGCTTTCTAAATTAAGAAAGTCACATAAAGATAGCAAGGAAATCCAATAATCTGCCTTAACAGATCTGATCAAGTAAAAAAATAAAATTCAAAATATATATAAGCACGGATATATACATCTAAAAAGAATAATGACAGGGTTGCCTGTACATATTATGCACTATATATTAAGAGGAAACAACAATTACTGTGCTCTTGTGTGAGCTATATTGGGCTAACTATATTTATTAGTTTTAATTGCTGGAAAAACAGCTGAATATACTTAAAAAATGCTATAGTAAATGAAATAGTTTAGTATAGCTGAAATATCATCGTTGAATATCCCATAGATTACACTTTAAGTGGTCACCATTTTTTAAAAGACAAAAATAAGAAACAAAATTCTCTGTATTTTCTCAGTTTCTAAAGAAAAAATCAAAATTCCCTGCATTTTCCCTGTTATTTTAGGTGATTTTTAAATTCCCTGTATTTTCCAGGTTTTCCCTGTTCTCCCTGTGGAGTGGCAACCCTGAATGATAATTAAAAAACATTTTGGAGCTACGCAACTATTAAATTCCACATAAAATCTGCCTTGGTTAAGGGTACTTATTACAATGCAGTAAATTGGTAAAAAGCATTTAATTTTCATATAATATTATAAAACATTTGATTTAAGGATTTTCCATGTTGCTTATTTCAACAACAACCCCCGATACCTTCGTAAAGGGATAAATTAAATGGTATTTAATATTAGGATGCAAAACATATTAGAACTAAATGCAACATTAATTTAGCAAAGAATTATCGCATGAGGAAGTTGGATAAAATTTTGAAAAATTAATTCAGCCATGATATTGTATTGGCGAAGTGAACATAAATTAAAATTATACCATTATTCATCTTTTCTCTATCAGTTTTATCCTCTAATTCCTTACGATCAAGATCAGCGATGATCTTCTTTTCTTTAACTGCAAAAAGCCGTTTCTTTTCCTTAATTTTACGATACAGCTCTTCTTCGGAGTCTGAAGAATCACTCCTATCTTCGGCATCACTTCCTTCACTCCCTGAATCATAGCTGGCAAGACCACCTAAAGTTTTGAATCCCTTTTTGGTGAGTTAATGCATCACTCAAATTACAAATATTCATTCAAATCAATCATACGATATTTTTACTTAAATGAATAAAAGTATAAATATAAAACAAGCTCTTTATTTTAGAAAAAATTTTTTGAGCTACAAATATTTACATGCTGTAAAAAATGTAATTAAAATTGTATCACAGATACAATTTTGCAGTTCAACAGATTTTAGCATGATATGCTAAACAAATGAATCTTGATAGGTACTAAGAAAACGATAACAGTCCACAAGTATTGTTCAATTCTATGATCATATCCTCAAACATAAAACACATGAAATATTTTATTTTTAGTCCAAAATATGGAAATAATTAGTTTTAAAATGATGTAGCTACACCAGTTGAGAAATTACAAAGCTTATGCACAAAAATAACAACAAATAAGAGTTATGCTGCAGTAGTTATCCTATTCTTGTTTCATAGATGAGAAGAAGCTTGAGAATTTCTATAAATGTACAATCAAATACAGTTTCATGCTTTTATCACAGCAGATCAACGTCCTCAGGATTCAAATTAAGATTTCAAGAGAAGTTTTTCAAATCAAAGTTCCTTATGTTCTTTGTTGTTGATAAAGATGAAAGAAATGAATTGTAACACTCAAAATAATGTAACTTGAAGTTTTCAATTCAAATGAGTTTATTAAAATAGTTTTCTACTAATTTGCTAGCCAAGCAAATACTACTTTAGTTCGATTGCTAGTGTGTTATTTATGCTGTTCCAACAGTTTATATATTCCAAATCTGCTTTAAACACCATTATTGAGTATTAAATGAAAAGGCTTGCAAAGTTACTGTAGTAATATTTTCCTAACTAATTAGACTTGAATAAACAGTCAAGTGGATATAAATTTTCACAATAAATTAATTAGTCAGGCATTCTTCACCAGTAGATTATGTTCTGTTAAATCTGGACTTACTAATGAGATATTCAGGAAAGCTTTGCTAGAAAAACATTCTTCATCATCAGTCCAAAAAAGACCATTAGTGACTAAACCAGTGTTGTTTTTTTAAATGCAAAGAAAAAATGTTTATGTCCTTTTTGTATTTATGTATAGTATACATCACTTTGAATTTAGTCTAGTTAGTCCAACATATAACAGTATTGCTTTTTTTAAAGTCCACATTAGAATTAGTATGATAATGTTCAAGTCAGAAAAATTTTAAATTCTCTTATTAATAAAAATAAGGATAATAAATGTACATGGACTTTCACTGTTTTATACTATATTTAAAAAAAATTAGATTATACAGCATATCTACACTTTAGTACTTTTTTTTATTTATAAATTGCAATAAAAGCCCCAGTATTAGAAAAAACAATTTTCATTTCGAAGCATTTTTTTTTTTTTTAAATCAAGAACAAAATAATTTCTTTGAACACTGGAAAGGGTTTCAATTCTTTTCAAATAGTTCAAAGTTTTGTTTAATAATGCTAATTTCTACTATATTAAAAATCAAAATTTAGTGTAATGACATCAATTGACATCCTAATCAAATCTTTGAAAAATTTATACATTAAATGCAATGTAAATACCACCATCAAAAAACATTGTGAGCTTACAATAAAATATAACAACGTGTTTTCTTTTATTAGGTTTAAAAAAAAAACACATTTATTAGGTGAAAAAGTTAATAGTTTTTTAGATACTGAAATAAGAAAATTAAAGATACTAAAAACAATTTATTATAATTGTATAAATAAATGTTACTGTTAATATGGTAAATTGGTCAGTTTAAATGATAGATGTATATGCTAATATACTAATCAAAACAGTAAAATGATACAATTATATCTTTTATAATTTTTAATAAAAGCTAGTTGTTTTATATAGATCCAATATGAATAGAAAATATAATTTGTCATTCATAAAAAAAGTTGAATATTTCAAAAACTACTACTTTACGAATTGAGAATTTGTTCACAATAATTAAAAAAAAAAAAAAAAAATTTTTTTAAATTTTATCAAAAAAGAAAAAAATGAAGTTTTTGCAATAAACAAATATTTCTTCAAATTTTTTATTTAATTTGTCATATTATTAATTAACTTTAGTTTGGGATCTCTGTACTGCAGTCATTTTCATATTACTTTTGAGGATCTAAAAAATAACATCTCTTGAAAAGTTTTTAACAATACTCCAATATTTACAGCTTGAGTCCATCATATTTTCAAAATTTAATGATTTTGTTTCAAATGTAAAGAGCTATCAACTATTAAAAAAAAGAGAGAGAGAGAGAGAGAGAGAGAGAGAGAGAAATAGGAAAGGGAACTGTAAAACCAAAAAAAACATAACTTAAAATTTTATTATTTATTTATTGTAATATATTTCAAAATGTATCCAAATTTTCTAAAAGGGAAACAACTAAAAACAGCTGTTTCAATTTTATAAAACAACAGTCGCACAAGTGAAAATAAGAGTTTTGAATCAACAAGCTCACACATTACATAAAATAATATACAACAAAAAATTATAGGATACAGAGAGGAAGGATTAAAATGTACACAGAAGGACTTGGATAAGTGAAAAGACTAATAATAAAATTCTAATAATCGAAAAATATATTATATAATACACGCATTTAACCTTAATTTACAGACTTGATACAGGAAATAAGAGTTTTTTTTTTTTTTTTTTTTTTTTTAATTGAGTTATCTTTGATTTTTAGGGTATCTAGTTGCCTGAAGTTAGTTAAATCTACAAGTTTTCTTGGTGAATGAAAATTAATTATATTTAGTAGTAGCTTTTCAAAGCACTTTTGGTGATGTAAAGAAATGATTGACTTCTGATTATTTCTACTTTAATATTTATATTACTTTTTTATTTAATTTCAACTTTTCCCTTTCTCTGTACCCAAAGATGTAATAAATGCATCTTTTACCAAGGGTGTATCAAGCATGAATGACATTTTCAAGCATCAAGAATTTTGATTTAAATAACTATAATTAAATTTGGAATTAAACCAGTCCTATTAGTTTTAAGGTATAACGTTAATTAAGTTTAGTAGACAAAAAGGAAACAATAAGATAAGGATCATTTCGCAGTTATAAATACTGTGAAATAAGAATAAGAAAGAAAAAAAATTATTATTTATAATGCTTTCTGCTCCCATAAGGTACATTATGAAATTTGTTTCTAGAGACAATAAGAGCCTCTTCAAATTTATAAAATATTTTCACTCAAAATTTACTTAATTGAACAAATACTTATTTTTATTAAATAATTTATCGAATTGAGTAATGCATAAGAAAGAGGAAGCAAAGTATTCTGGAATAATCATAAACAACTAAACATTTCTGTTTTAAGACAAAACATAGTAGATAACTTTAGGAAACTAATATTTTCGAAATAAAAAAATAATTACAACTAGTAAATAAAATATGATTAGATTAATTTTTAAAAATTAATAAGAGAAAAAAGGAGAATTAATATGAGCAAATTTTATAAAGGGTGAAGGTCTATCTCCAAAATAAGAATATGCAATGTTGTATTTTTTACTAAGCCAACCCACATATTTTAAAAATATTTTATAAACTGAGAACACTAGCAAAAAGTAAAGTAATTATAAAAAATTAAAATTTGAGAAAAAAAACTAATAAATTGCATGGAGTTTAAGAAGATTTCATAAATTGATCAATAACTTATATAAAGGAAGAAGTACAGCCGCATCTTAATCAACAGAAAAAAATAATTAAAAAAAATAATTAAAAAAAACATTAAAATGCAAATATTTGAGAAATATCTTTTAATATAAGTACAGCAACTTACAAATCAGTTGACCTCCTATTTACTAATAAAAATGAAGAAATTTTTTTTGTGGAATTACAAAAACCTAATTTTTTTTTTTTGTGGGGGAGGCGGGGACAAATAAAAAAGTTATCAGTAAAATACTGAAAAACAGCCTTAAAAAAATTTACACATGATTTTACTTGAAGAACATTTCATGGTACACAACAATGGACATGAATGATTAAAGCACAAATAAAAATAACCTGTTATACAGTTTATCAACTAGATACAACATGTGTTCAATAGAAAGTACAGTAGATTTTACCAACTTTAACAATTCATTCAAAAAAGATTTTTTTTTTTTTAAAGTTGCAAGAAACAAAGCATAAAATGTCACTTTATTTCAATATAATTGAAAGTATTCTCAAGAAATAACAGTAATAAATTCAAAGAAAAATTTAAATTCTGAAAAATAAAATAACGCAAGATGTTTGAGAGCAATAATATAAATTTTAAAAAATACTTACGTAATCCAGAAGCTACAGAAGTCAGTGACGTGGTTGAGGCCAGCTGACGAGCTGGAGCTTTTATGTAATAAATATAAAGTTTAGTAACAAAGAACAAATCAAATTTCAAATACCACAGCTAGAAGAAGTTCAGAAAGACCTAAAATAACACTTAAAGTAAAATTAAAATTGAGTGATAAATATCTTCTGATAGGATTCTTAGAAACAACTTCTGTAAAAGTATCATAAGGAAATTATTGAAAATCAGCACTTCATTCCAAAGCAACAAATTTAATTCAGCACATGGCATAGCTGCCGATATTTCAAAAGAAAAATGAATGATTCATTCTGACTAAACAAATGTTTCAATTCAATAAATAAACAAATGCTTCAATTCAATAAATAAAAAAATTTTCAATTCAATAACTAATCAAATATTTCTGAATTAAATGTACAATATTTTTTAAAATTAAAAGAGAGAACTAGTATTTGAAGAGAATTAACTCTATTTCTGCATCCTAGCTAATAGTTTTATATTAAAAAAGTGCATATCGTGTAGTTCTGTTTTTCCTAAAAGCATATTCAGTCGTTAAAAAGTTATTAATTATGTAGTCAAAAATGTATCAATCTTTTTAAAAATAGAAAAACTATGAGGCAACTTTCTCTTTTTTTTTTAACGTGAGCACTATTCTGGTTGTTGTTAACACATTAATAATTTCAGGAATATTCAAGTTATTGATAAAGATTGGAACATCAGCAAATTTTGGAAAAATTAGAGATATAGCTACAATATTTAGAAGTTAGCAACAATGGTATGAATCTGTCATAAAGCTAGCATTTCAACAGAAAATATATTATCAGTAATGAATTATCTTAAACCTTTCTTTGCAAGCATTCCTGATCAAAAAAATCATACACAAACGTAACTTACAAAAACTGCAATAAGGTGAGAAAGTCAAATAACTGTGTTTTTACTAATTAATAATATATAGATAGATATAAATATGAGCTGATATTAAAATCTTTCCCTGTATGAAAAAGTGGATTTATAAGGAAGTTATGTTGCTGATGCACTTTAATGAACTTGATAGCTAAAAATTTTTGATCTAGTTTACAAGTAAATTTAAAACAAAATGAAAATAGAAAAACTATGCTTTTAAAATAATTAAATGTGGAAAGATTTTATTTTTGGATGATTTTAAAAATCAGGTAATTTTATGTGTTTTTCACTATATAGTATGCAGAATTAAATAATTTTAAAACATTTCACTTGTTAAAATTTAATTGTTAATATTAACTGTAGATATTTTAAGCAAATTATTTTTTAAAAAGTCTTAATTGGTAATTTTTTTTTTAAGAGTTACACATTTTTCA
Organism: Parasteatoda tepidariorum; assembly: GCF_982258835.1. Lineage (NCBI taxonomy): Eukaryota > Metazoa > Arthropoda > Arachnida > Araneae > Theridiidae > Parasteatoda > Parasteatoda tepidariorum. Next base: position 80,240,843 of record NC_141757.1, read on the forward strand.
AGCAAAATATGCCATTTTCTACAGTCTGAAGAAACTCAAAACTAAGGAGGACATTTACGACAGCCCACAAAATAGTAAACATCTATTCAAATAAAATTTTTGTATACTTAACAAGCATGCTTTTTGATTTGGAGGAGGGACTTAAAGAATGCTAATTAATTTGGGCAAACAGTATTTTAAGTTACAAAATCAGATGTAAAATGTTCTTTCTCTAAATAAGCATTTTTTTTTTCCAACAGTGGCAAATTTTTGTTCTTCAGAAAATAAAAGGTAGCTGCAATCAAGAAATATGGCCCCAATAGTTAAATTAGAAAACAAGTAAAAGTTTGAAACCATAAATATTAATTTCACATTTTGAGAATTTAATTATAAATCTAATTTTGTATCTAGCAAGTTAAAAATGTTTTGCAAAATTTGTAAAACCAAAATAAACATACATATGTATGTATGTTTATTTTGGTTTTACAAAGTGAATTATTTAATTTAATGATGGTCGGAAAAATTTTTGAATCATAAGATATACAAATTTTTACACCATTTTAAACTAAGTAATTTTAAATGACCAAATTCAAAGTTTGAAAAGAAATCAGAAGAAAAAACATTTATAGAAATAAAAAGTTTAAATAATAATGTTTTTTTTTTCCTATAAAATTTTTGTTGTTGTTGTTGCTTATTTCGAAATTATTTGATCAATTTCACTCAAAATGTGAATTAAAAAATGGATTTAAAATAAGCAAGATTGTAATACTTCATAATGCAAAATAGTTTTGGCAAGTATTAAAGTGGATAGTAAAAAATCTCAAAAATTTAAATTATGCGTAAAATTACTTTTGGATAAACAAGTTTCACAAACATGTGTAAAATTATTTGTATTCTCTAAAGTAATTCCAAAAATATAGCAAAAGAAGCATAAAGCAAAATTAAGAAGTAAGGGTCTTAAAAACTGACAACAACTGTCCTCACTAAAATATTGGAACCATACTAGAGTTTATAGCCCCAGGGGAGAAACTCACTTCTTGCTTCTCTTTGTAATATGATGTCTAACTTAAGGGGTTTTTCAGGACCGCTTCAAATTTAATTATTTTAAAACTGAAATCCATCATCACATTGGTTTGCTTAATTTCCTATCAAATAATCTTTTACATTACTAATGTTTTTTTTAAACAACACAACTGAACAAGGTCAAACATTTTCATTCGATTTGAATTTAAATCAAAGTTTATGCTCCCCTTAAATGTTTTTTATTGTATTTATTGTTTTTGATTGATTGAACAATCAACTTTTACTGTAGGACATTTTTCATTGAATATATTCATATTCTTTCAAAATAGATATCCTATTCAATTTCTATTTAAATTGGATAAAAATTTGAAGTAGAGAAAAGTAACGAGTAAATGAAATTGGGGAGATTTAAAAGAGAAAAACATTTTATTTTGTATAAATTATTTTTCATGAATTTGGCGTCCCTTTAAGGCTGCATACGGGGACAGATGCCACATTAGCTATGCTTCTAGGACCATGTTTTCTAGATTGCAACTACAATCCATTAATTGAGAGTCAAGAATCCAAATCTTCAGGAAAAAAAAATTCTGTTTACACAGAGAGAGTATGCTTTTATGACTGACTTTGTAATTTAAAATAGGATCTGCACTAATTAATTAGCTAATTTAAGAAAAGATTCTTGAACTATTAAAATTTCATTTTAGTAAGAAAAATTCTGATTATCAAATCAAAAGTTATTTAAATGTGATTTTTTTTATTCTCCAAAAGAAATTAATTACTTAAAAAAAATAACTAAACATTTAATTACTAAAAATTTTACTACAGTTAATACTTATAGTTAAAAAATAAATATGACAAAGTATTAATATGGTAGTTACAGCAAGAAAAAAATTCCCTATAGTTTTTTTTTTATTGTTACATAAAATTTAAAAAGAAAATTAATAATTTTTAACAAAGACAAGTTCAATTGCAATTAGACAAGACATTAAAAACTAGCCTAGAAAGATGATAGAACTTTATAAAATGGAAAATATTCAATAAATCATTAAAATAAAACTTTATTATTCCAACTAAAGTAAGAATATTAAAATAATATTTGCCAATTAAAAAACTGAAAAATGTCAGAGTGACTTTATGCTCATTTTGAATACCTTTTGACTTTGCTTTTTTATATACTTCTTGAGCAATTGCCACCATTTCTGTATTAGTAACTGAAAGCAAAACTTCAGTCAAAGTGCGTCGAACTTTCAACATCTAAAATATAAAATTCAGGAATCAAATATAGCTATTAAAAATAACAGTAAAAAATCTAACTTTTTTACCAAATTTTTAAAAACAAATTTAAAATTCGTGTTTGCAAAAAACTAGAATGAATTTTAAGCACAGTATATCTTTGAATATCTAATGTAATTGGGATTAAACCTTTCATTAACTAGCAAAACTTTTTTACTTTTTGCCCAAGAAAATCATTTTGGTTTTTTCATTTTTATAAGCCAAGAAGTATAGCATCTGATCAATAAATACATGAAGCACATCTTTTATTCATTCAAAGCCAGTGAAACAAGAGTGGGATTTCTTATGCTCCTAATTTGTTGTTGTAGTTCATTTACGTCGCACTAGAGCTGCACAATGGGCTATTGGCGACGGTCTGGGAAACATACCTGAGGATGATCTGAAGACATGCCATCACAATTTTGATCCTCAGCAGAGGGGATGCCACCTCTGCTTCGGTAGCCCAACGACCTGCACGCGAAGTCGAGCATTTTACGGTAGCACAGTTTAACGAGGACCAATACCGCACACTCTCGGTCCCTACGCATACTGAACCAAGTGGTCACCCACTCGCACACTGACCGCAGCCAGTGATGCTTGACTTCAGTGATCTGCTGGGAACCGAGTCTTAACGATCAGTCCACTGCGGGACGCTCCTAATTTGTTCTTAAGTCATCATAACAGCAAGAGTGACACTACTACTACTTGAACGCTCTTGAAAAAAACTAACATTTTTTTATGAATTTGTTTAATGTGACCCAGAAAACGTAATTAAGAATACTATTTATACAATGATTTGATAAAGATATGTTGTGATAAGAGGGGGGGGGGGGCAAACAGCAAAAACAAGAACACAAATAAAAAGTTATGAATCATTTTTCTGTAATTCTTCACTTAAAATTTAATTATTCAAAATCCCATTATACATTGAATTGTTAAAACATTTAAGTTATAACCAAGAACTAATTTGAAGAATTACTATATATAGTTGATAATAACTATGTTTAATATTTTTTAATGTTCAGAATAAAGTACATGCTTCAAAAATTTAGAATAGAGACCAACATTTCTATAAAACAAACATATTTCTTAAAAAAGGAAATTATGAAAAATCCTTATTATGTATTTTCAAATCTGGCCAATAGGAAACTAAAAAAATTTATTAAGTTTAAAACTTAATAACTACCCCTTCCACAATTCATTAATTTTAAAATTGAAGATTTTATAAATGTAAATGGAGTAAAATTAGATCAACATGCAACTGGTGATAAATAAAACTTTTAAATGGTTCCTAAAAGAATTAATGTAAATAAAAAACACAAATATATGGTGTGTATTATGAACTTGTATTTTATTATATAATCCAATTTGTGTATCACCTTAAAAATTAAGTAATTTTAAAGTAACTTCTCATTAAATATCTTAATTAAATATAGTTCTGTGTAATAACACTTATTATATTTTAATAAATGCACATTTCTTTAAATTCTAGTTTTTTTTAAATTTATTTTCCCCTTTGCATTTGAATTACTAAAAATATCCTGCATCTATACATATTAATTAAAAGTTATCAAAGTTTCAATGAAATTTAAAATCACAGAAATTTAACTTTTTTTCTTACCATGTCTTGTTTTTTTTCTTCTTCAGTTCTTAAATCTTCTATAGGTGATGGCATTCGTTTTAAAATAGGAGAATTTCTTTTAATAGGTGCCTCTTGTACTTGTTCATCTTCACTATCACTGTCCTAAATTTATAAGTAAATATATCAGTACAATAAATATAAGCCTAGGAGCAGAAACCCCCCAGCACTGCAAAATTATCTTTTTAATCTGAGATATAGAAAGAAATTGATATATATTTATATATATATATAGATAGATAGATACATATCAATATATTTGGATATCTATATACAGTGAAACTCGGCTATAGTGAACCTTCAAGGGACCAAAATTTCGGTTCACTATATCTGTTCCGAAAACAATTATAATTAATCTTTCCAAACTGCCCCCCCCCCTTATTACAAATTATTTAAATAAATGACCAATAAAATGAAATACAAAAATGACTGAAATATAATACGCAGTAACAAAAATGTGTTAACTTTTATTTTCTATTACTCTTCGCCTTGCATACAAAATTTTTTTTTAATCTTTAGCTGATGCGGAATCTTCAACATCAGATATGGAAACACTTCCTGACTCTCCCAAAATTTTTCCTGAATTTATGTTATTCCGCTTTTTAAACCTGTTTAACCATCAATTCAAGAACATAAAAGTAGTCACATCACAAATCGCTTAGCTAATTCATCGGCTTTCACTTCAAGCATTTGTCTAGATACTGGAAGATTGCAACTTCTTTGATTAATGAACCAATTCAATAATGCTATTCAACAAAGACGCAAACAAGAAAAAATGCTTATAATACAGTCCATGCTATAGATGGTCTTAAAAATCGGTATATGTATTTATTTTGAAGTAGAAATTTCAAAATTATTACAAAAAAATGGAGAAAATAAATCAGTCGAAGACAGAAAAAAGTTCATTATATCCAACTTCCTCTCCTATTTTGGTTCACTATATCCACCAAAAACATCATTATACGTGCGTAGCAAGGCAATATATATATTATATTATATCAAAATATATATATATTATATATACATCAAAATTTCTAGAAGTCTCTTCAAAAAATTTCTGAGGGAATGGGAAATGGTGTACATATACTAAGTTAATTTATAGAATTAAGTTTGAATATAATTTGCATGCATTTTTTCTTCTGCTTAGTTATTTAGATGATTTAAATGTGGATGTATTCCATCCTCATTTTTAAACATAATTTCACGCTTCAAATTGAATTTAAACAACATACATTTCTCATGTTGGATTTTTATCTACCTGAAATTTGCGAATTTAAATTTTGCTATACTATTGTTTGGGTAATCCTGATTTTTACAATAATAGTCTCCACTTGATTGCATTTGGATGGCAGAAAATTTTTTATTAATAAAAATGGAACAGCAGATTGAATTAGTTAATTCTGCTACTGAGAATATAAGTTATAAAATCAAAACACGAGAGAAAAAGAAATCAAACTGAGCAGATTTTGATTTTAAGCTAAAGTAGTAAAATTAAATTGGTGACTAAAAGTGTGTATATAATGGGAAAAAACTTAGCATTTCAAGCTTAAACCAAATCAATTGAAAGATGAAAATAACTTACAAATTTTGATTTCGGTACAAATGAAGGTGATCTTGAATTTAGTTCAGATTTCACCTTAGACAATTTTTCTTCTCGTTCCTTAGCATTTCTCTCCTTTTCAAGTCTTTTTAAACGCTCTTGCTCCATTTTTTCCAATCCATCTCTTATCCAAGCAGGAAGTTGTTTACGCTTAGCAGCATCTAAAAATTAAAATAGATAAAATATAGAATATATTATACAAGCATATACATACATATATTATAAGCCTCATATCTGACTGTCCGTTTACTGCAAGGGTCATTTTTCTACACACGTATTAATAATCAAAATAAATAGAACTCTTTTACACTTTTTTTCCCCTACATTTGTGACTTGATGAAAAAAAGTATAAAGGGATGAGAATCCTCTGATTTTCGCATCTTTTTGAATTTTTCTCTACTTCCGATTTTTGTTCGATTTTAATTCCATTTCTGGTACAATATGAAAAAAATTGTATATCATAGGAACAAAATTCAAAATTTCACTAAAGCACGAAAAAAATCGCATATTTTTTCACGTCTCTCACAAAAGAATTATTATTGCCAAGAATCACGTATTTAATTTCAGAGTGCACAAAAATTTCACATTTTGAAAAATTTTTGATTTGAGATGGAATTATCTGAACCAAAGGGGGTCATCAATTGATTATTCAAAAGAGCAATTCGGAATTTGCGAATCATAATAATATTCTATTAAAAATGGAATTGACATTATAAAAACTGTGGAGAAATCCCAAACCGTTGAAATGGCGATTGACAAAACCACATGGACAATAAAATCTTGACTAATCGAGTAATCAAAAAGTAATTCTACAAATGCATGAATAAAAATCTCCCATGTATGATATTATAGCATTAAAAAAGTATGAAAATTAGTAACAACTGACAAAAATGTGATAGTCCATGTGAGTTTGCGGGTAAATCGTCAATAATTGAGTGCCAAATGCGCAATTGGAAGTTTGCCAATCAAAATAATATCACATTAAGACATTGAGATTTTAAAAACAATGTGAAAATCCATTTTAATAGCTACCGAAAAAACGATCAGCCATACCGATTTACGGTAGAATCGTTGTTAATCGAGTAGATTGAGAAATGATTACTAACAGAAACATGTGATTCGGAATTTGTATCGAAATTTTAAAAAACATATGGAAATCTGTAACAAAATCTTTCGAAATAGTGCAACTACGCAAACCACAGTGATTTATTCGTTGTTTATTGAAATTGACATTAATTATCGTCTATTTGTTAATTTTTATTGAAATAAGATGTTCTGATATTTGTTTACCTTAACTGATATTTAGAATGTTCTGATATTTAGAACTATTATCCGTAAAAATCTATTTCCTGGACTTGCCGAAGTCCGAAACGAAGGAGATTTTAAAAACAGTGTGAAAATCCATTTTAATAGCTACCGAAAAAACGATCAGCCATACCGATTTACGGTAGAATCGTTGTTAATCGAGTAGATTGAGAAATGATTACTAACAGAAACATGTGATTCGGAATTTGTACCGAAATTTTAAAAAACATATGGAAATCTGTAACAAAATCTTTCGAAATAGTGCAACTACGCAAACCACAGTGATTTATTCGTTGTTTATTGAAATTGACATTAATTATCGTCTATTTGTTAATTTTTATTGAAATAAGATGTTCTGATATTTGTTTACCTTAACTGTATTTAGAATGTTCTGATATTTAGAACTATTATCCGTAAAAATCTATTTCCTGGACTTGCTGAAGTCTGAACGATTCCGGAAATGGGACTTTCAACTCTGCTACCAAAATGTTAGCCAAAATTAATATAGTAAGTATTTTAAGAGCAGTTACTGAACAACAATTTTACTAATATATTTCAGCATTAAAATGGTATTTAAGAATCCACATGATTTTCAGACACTTATTGATTTCTTGAGGAGACTCAACATTGTCAATCTTGAATTTCTCTGATAACTTTGAGTGTCTAAGGAAAATGCAAAATTTCTAGCACATTTATCACAGATAGTCGTGAATCAACTTGAATGTGTTATTTTATATTCAATGGGAAAAAATTGAGTTTTGTAATGCAATTTTTTATTTTTGTACATCAAATGATAATAATTAAAGCCCTAGAATCAATTTAGAACTTTATGAAATGAATGTGTTAGAATCAGGAGTGAAAGTTATAAAAATTCCTCTTAAGACTGTAGGTTTAAAAAATAAAAAAGTATTGTGTTTAAAGTTCTAAGCAGATAAAAAAAATTAATAAAATTTAGATACTAACAAAATAAAAACAGGTATTGCTAATAAAATTAGTCAACGAAGTTTGGGCAAGAAAAGAAATATAAACATACCTAAGACTCATAATGACTGCTTAAAAAATAAAATTACAACAAATAATCTCCCTTTATTTAAGAATGAAACTTTGCCTCACTAGATACAAAAAGAAATGTCTGCTTTTTACAAATATGTAACACTAACTAATTTAATATATCAGAATTTTCTCCAGAATTAAGATTTTTTTATCATTCCTGAAACTTTAAAATAAATTAAGACTTAATTCTAAAAATAAGATGCTAAAGTAATCATTTAATTAGCTAATAATAAAAGTAATTCCTCGATAACACACATCACAACAAACAAATACCTCCGTCAAAGTTTGAGTTGCAGTTCTGCCTTATTCTATCTTACAGATGTTTAAGAGACAGAAATCTCTCAAAGGACTAAAAATTTTCCCTCCAGGTGAAAATTTCACATTTTCCCAAAAAACTCAAAATTGAAGAAAAACTTCAAGATTGTTGGTACAGTTCAAGTTCAACTTATGTTAGTAAAATTTATAACCTACCAAGTTGCGTAGTTTCCTCTTCAGCTGGAACATTAGAAGTAATGTTTCTCTCTTTCTTTAAAAATATTGGAGCTATTGTGGGTGCTGCATTCACTTGGGACCAATATTGATCATATTGACTTTCTGCAACAGGAGGAGGCACTGGAGGAGTATATACCTGCAAAAATCAATATTTTAATAATGTAGGATATTTTCCATACAATAAAAATTAAAACATACATAAAACCTATATCATTTCATTTTTTAAAAAGAAATCAAAACGTAAATTTATTATTGACATTGTAACTTAATACAAAAGTTTCATTTCAAAGCTTCTCTAACAATACATCATTTACCTGATTATAAGGATAATCTGACATATGATTGTAATCGATTGTCTGCATTGCGAGTGGAGGGTTATCATGCACATGCCCATAATCAAATGTCTCCTTTCCACCTATTATAGGTGGTGCAACAGGTTCAACAGGTGCGTTCCACAGTCTCTCTTCAACATTATTAGATCCACTCCACTGAGGTTTGCTCCAGAAATTAGTTTCTCCACTCTTAGGCATAAAATTATCTGAAATAATTAAAGACTAAATTTTAAATAATATTTAAATAAGCGAAAAATAACATTCAGCTTCAAATGGAGGTGATACTGTAAAAATAAAGTAAGGCTGTCATTGGGTTTTATTTTTGTTACACTTTTTCAACTCAATACCCCACTGTATGGAACCTTGAATTCAGTGACATGAAGAAGCGGAGTCATGGGTGTGAAATATGATAAAATCAGAGTCAATGGTTATTCATTCATCCGAAAATCCATATTTCGTTAATCCATATAAGATGGATGAATTGCATACGTTATAACAAAATGCTTTATAACAGAAAAATAGATTTAATAACAATATCGAAATTGATGTTAATGTTACAGTGTAGGAGTGGAATCTGAATATTAACTAACAATACATCACAGTGCAGAGCGCTATCTGTGAGAATAAGAAGTAAATATTATTAACAATAGGATCAATGGCCCAAGGCATTCATCCAAAGCGGACTATCAATTGACAACAAACGTAAAATAACAAATGTAGTTTACTAGCAAAACAAAAATTTTTTAAGGTAGTGACTACAAACTAAAGAAATACCTAAGATAAATTTATTCATACTTACATGAGCCAGATTGCAATCCTATATCATTTTTTATAAATTTGTTCTTTTAACCTTTAGCGTTTTAAGCTGTTCTCCGCACATATTTAACTTCAGAAATACTAAAAAATCTTCAACTATTTGAGTGTTTAGTGTTCTTTTATTTCCTCAAAGATATGAAGTACACGAAAAATTACAGAAAAAATATATCCCCTTTCATTGAAATAACATCAATATGTTTCATAAGTGTACATTTACATTTGAAGGTGTGGCTAAAGGATTAAATTAGCTATCATTCGTAACAACTAGTTTAGATATTAGTACTAATACGCAATTGTTGTTAATGCTCGGCCACAGGGGTATTTTTATCACCTCCATTGAAAGACTCGTAAAAAAATTGAATTAATCAGATTTGAAAAATTAGTTGTTTGAACCTTTTTTCTTTACTAAATTAACGTTCAAGACAATGCCAAGAATCACTACAAACTACAGTTTTTTATCCCGCTATTCACTACACTACTTTAAAAAAAAGTAGCACACTATACTACAAAATAAAGTAGGGACTGCAATAGTTTTGCTACTTATAGTGTGGTGCAAATGCTGACCACTGATTTAGAGATCAAAAAGATTAAAAAAATTATATTACCAGAATCAGATTCAAATGGCCTATCAGTATGAAATATTTCAGAAACATGACTAGGAGGTGCTGGAGTCTTCAAAAGAGGAGGATTAATATTACGCTCATTGACTTCATCTGGTATATGAGGATGCCCGGGAGCATGAGATAAAGACACAGGTGGATGAATTTGAGGAGGTAGAGATGGGGTTCCATCTGATGGTGGAGTTTGTTGCATTTGTATCCATTGTTTGGCTAGTTCTGCCCAATCAACTAAAATGAACATTATTTTAATTAATAAATTTAGTATATTAGTGAACTTTAAGGTCAATTAAAATAATTATATAACAGATACAAAAAGGAAAAAAATCAAAAAAATTGCATAAGAACAATAGTTAATTTTATTATTTGTTTAAGAAATAAAAGTTTGAATTTGTTTAAAAAATAAAAGTAGCCTAGCAATCAACACATTTAGTGTTCCTACTTTCAAATAAGTTAAGGTACTACTAGTTTCGTTATAATTTTTATCTTAATGTTGACATGAATTGTGAAAAAATATTACAAAAAACCTTTGATGTCAATTACCTTGGGACATTATAAACAAAATTCTTATTATACTAGTAAAATTTAGAAAAAACTAGTAAATTTTAGAAAAAACTTTTGAATTATAATTCTATATTTTAAATAGAGACCTACACAGGATTTTGCTTTAAAGAAGAAGATATAAAATTAGAACAGAAGGAAGTTTTAAAAGCTTACATTTAAAGCAAATAAGTTCCAGAACTCTCTTTTGATTAGTTGCATTACTAATAAAATTAAAGCAAAAGCAAATAAAATTTCCATTTAGCTTTTATAACTTTATTTCATCTGGTATAATATACTCTCTTAAACTGCTCTTAGAGTTCTTTTCCCCCTATTTTAAATTGCTCAACAAATAAAGTGTAAACATTTTCAACATCCTGGCTTGGGCTAGTGTCTGGGTGAATTGCTCTTTTTCTGATTGTGTTTTATTAATAAAACCCACTTTAATACAACAACCCTGTCAGCTTCAAATAAATAAAAGTATGTCTGGCAGAAGAGAAGCTTTGTGCAGAGACTTGTAACACTATTCCCATCTGTTTTTCCACTCTTCTCTACTTTGTTGTTGTGTAATCTATATATGTGCTAGTATTTCCTTTAGATCATCATTAGAATGAACTCTGAACCTTTATATTTAGCTCATTAGTACAACTTTAGTGAAATATAAAAATAAATCCAAAAAATCCTCCACAATAACAAAATAAATTATTTTTCAAGCTTGCATTTGATAATGATGTTTGCATAATGATGCTCAGTAAAAGATTTTAACTCTCAGGTATGAAGATATATTCTTTTTCTAGATGCAAAATCAGTTTTCTTACGTTATAAGTAGGGAAAACGCTTTATTTCGAAGAAATATTCTCTCAAATTTGCCTATTTGTAATACCACCATATGGTTTAGGGAAAGAAAAAAAAGAGGGAATAGCATTGTAACTAACAATGTATAGTTATTACCTGTATAAAACATGTATATCAGACTTGCTACACATTTACATTACAATATGTTAAAAGTTATAAAACAGATAAGAATATATTTCTTTTAAATTTTAACTTAAAATGGGGTATAACATGGGTCAAGTTAGTTCTAGTTAAGTAGATAATCTTCTCTTAGTGCTGTTGTTTTAATCTGTCAAATTCTTTCTTTTATTTTATTTAATAGGTAATAAATAAAAAAACTACATTTATCACCAGAATTTGTTTCAACTATTTTTTTTTACTTAATTTCATGTTCATATAATAAAAAGCAGCTCATCATATCAATGTATACTGAAATACAATTTATTAAAAAATTATTCGCATAAATTTCAGTCAAATTTTTTTTTGTTATTATTATAGATGCAAAATCAGTTTATAGAGCAAAGATGAACTACAATACTGACACTGGAAAGATTAAAATAATTTATTAATATGGACAACAACACAATACTATACATTTCGTGTTTGATGATTTGTTAGCCAAATACTGCAATAAATGAAGTTAGGGTAATTATCAGTCAGCCTGGCACAAGTTAAATGTCGCCAAAATATATACATCTCCAGTTTCTTTTTTAATTTAATTTATTTTTTTCAAAGAAATAAAAATTTCAATAGAATCCATTGCGAACCTAATCAAAAAGTAACAGAGCTAGTTTTAATAGTTAATTAGACTAATTCCCTTCCATAGGAAATCTAATAACTGATATAGTGCTCCTTCCATGATCTTCATTAAAAAACAATCAGCACAAACAAAAAGAGCTCACTATAAGAAGCAGCTGATAATGGTAGCAAAACTGGGTGAATTCTTGAGATGCTTAATAAAATTATCAATTTATTAAAATATAAATAGATATGTATGACTTACTCTGCTCATGTGGCACATCATTAAACATAGCGGGTTGCAAAGCCCACTGATTCCAACCTTGTGATCCCCACATTATTCAACTAAATTAAGAAATTTATTAGTGACAATTTTACTGTACAAATGACAATAGATAAAAGGGACCTTAAATTACTCACTTAATGCCGAATATTAGAATTGACGAAGTTTTCAATATTAAAAAGTACTTAAAAAGGAATTTTCAATTTGAACAATATCACTTTTAAAAAAATATTACAATAATAAAGTGGCAATTATTTAGTCTCCCACAAGCGCTTCAGAACACAATTTTTGAAAACTAAATATCATAGCAATAGTAATGTAACAAGGGAAAAATTCCATAGAATCAGCAATCTCAAATATAATGATAGAAAATGCAAATGATCTTTAAATATTTTGACGCATTATATCAGTAAAGCGTGTTACACCGCTAAAACTTATACAAAACGTAGAATTTCATATTAAAAATGTCTAAATAAAACACAAAACAAACATCAAATACGATTACAATTAATTTTAAAACTGTCTACCACTACATTCCTGAAATATGCCTCTAGATGACGCTGCTAGTCAAAGTGAATTTATATATTAAGTGTTTAGCAGCACAAAAACAATAAGTCAAAAGCGTGCAAGAATCGAAAAGCAAAGTTTTGTTTGATAAGGAAATCTCTCATAGAAAATATTACTCCACAAACTATTCTTTCCTGTAGTCTAGTTGGAGGGGGTATTAGGGGAAAAGGATCACCTGCATTGTCTTTTATGTTGTTGTAGTTCATTTACGTCACACTGAAGCTGCACAATGGGCTATTGGCGACGGTGTGGGAAACATCCCTGAGGATGATCCGAAGACATGCCATCACAATTTTGATCCTCTGCAGAGAGGATGGCACCCCCGCTTCGGTATCCCGACGACCTGCACGCGAAGTCGAGCACTTTACGGTTGCACAGTTTAACAAGGACCCATACCGCACACCCTCGGTCCCTACGCAGACTGATTCAAGTGTTCACCCACCCACACACTGACCGCAGCCAGTGATGCTTGACTTCGGTGATCTGCTGGGAACCATGCCTTGACGATCAGTCCACTGCGGGACCATTGTCCCTGATGCAACACAGATTCTTTCAAAAGATTAAGAGAAGAAAAAAAAGCGAAGGAACAGTTTCCAATGAATAACACGTTGGAACAAATTTTTAATAATTAGCAACATATCCAAACTTGAGTTATTGCTACAGGTTCTCTGGAATTAGTGTGTTTTAGATTAAATAAGATTTTTTAAACTTTTCTGTTATTGTTTCTACACATATATCGGTTTTTTTTTCGCAAGATATGAAGGCAATATTTTAATATGGGACATTGTTTTAAATTAATTGCGATTTTAGACCTTGCATGTTATGGAATAAACAAGATTTTCTTTTAAAGCATTTTCCTTTTTATTTCTAAATATACAAGGATATTTATGGTAAATATGACGTCCTCTCTTTATTATTAAATCCGTTTTAATCCATCCCTGTGTTAAAGAAAGAAATTACAGAAAATTCCCAACATGATCACACGTATGTCAGTGCTATATATATGGTCTGTGTGCTTTGCACTAATTATAAAGAAACATCCGTTGGAAATTACTTGAGATATGTCGGTGTTCCCAGAAAATATAATCAGTAAATCAAATGAATAACGTGATGCAAAAAATTTCCAAATGAACCACCCTTATGTTAGCGCTAAAGATATCCTAGTTTTTGAGCTAAATGAGATTTGTTTTGAACTAAGTATGATTTTTTTCTTGAAAAACTACAATAAATATTTCTAGCTATATATAAAAATTTTCAAAAAATACGACACATATGTTTTAATATGAAATCAAAAATGAATCTCGTATTGCAAAAATGCCTACCATTTTTCTTACAGTAAATATGAATTGGAATTTGCATGCTTTGGACTAAAAATTATTTAAAAAAAAAGCATTTATAAGAATTTCTATTTATACATCAGTCTAATCGGTGCTAATAGAATCTTTTTTTAAAACTTTTTTTATTTAGAAATAAAAAAAGTTTTGAAAAAAGATTCTCATATACGTTTAGTAATAGAACTATTACTAAACGTATATGGGATATTATTGATGAATACGATTCCCTTATTTTAACATAAAACCAGTTTCAAATAAATCATTCGGTGTAAAAAAACGAGCGCTAGACCAATAAATACAAGAATATTTTTGGGACAAGGGAAGAACCACAAAAATATTTTTGCCAACTTTGATAATTATGTTAGTAGCTGTTTTTCTTGCTGCATTTAAGTATTAATGAAAAGAGACAAAAATAAAATAGCAAATGAAGACGCAGAACTTTGTTTTTTGAAGTGCAAGCGTTTATTAGGTTTTGCATAAAATATAAAACATTTTCAAATACTTGCAGAACTAAAGTTTCAGAATTAATTATCGTATATTGCTGGTCCATTTGAAGTTACAGGTGGATAGCACCTTTTTAAGAAATGATCTGAAAGGGAAAAGAACGAATTATATTGAGTAATAATCACAATAAATGTATTACATGTATTAGTATAATAGTGTCCGTTAGAGTGAGTACTGTATGTTGATTTCAAAATTTTATATACGAACCTTGTAGTGTTTTATAAAAGAAAATAAAGTCAATCTTGAGAAGTTTAGCGTAGACATATCCAAAGCCTTTACAACTTCTACTTCGATTATAACACTGCAACCCTATTTTTGTTTTATTTTATAGCCGGCGTTGAATTTACAATTATCAATGTTCAAATCCGTTGCCTTGAAGACACAGGAACTCCTGGGTAAAACTAGCCGTCAGGGAGGACTTTTTGATGGAACTAACCTGAATTTGTGCTACATGGAGAAGAAAACCAAGAAAGCCACTAATGGTTAGACCCACGACTAGGGAATTCTTACCCATGAGCCGTCTGTCCCTGAGGATATTTTAAGCCAGTCATTGCGAGTCGGGAGAGGAATTCGAACCTGGGTCGTTTCATTGGTTGGCGAATACTCTATCCCTTAGCCACAGCAGCGCACTGCAACCCCATTGTAGTCCTTGGTTGTATAACAAAGTTGTCATTACTTTACAGGTGACCCTAAACCGATATACAGATCTCGAGACCGGGGACCGAGGCCTCAGGTTGTACAGAGCCAATTTGCGAGACCTCTAAAAGGGTCGACAAGTTTCAGTTAACATGACTGGTTTTTAATCACAATATATCAAAAGATAATTTCTTAGACAACAACGAATTGTAAACAATCTGAAGCCCTATGTAAAAGGACATCAAATAAAAATTAAAAATTTAATATTGCTAAACTGTGATAGTATACAGCTTATAGTGATAGTATACAACATTAATAATTTTAAAAAAAAATTCGATTAAAAAGATTAAAAGAAAAATTTAACGTAAAAAAATAGTTAAAAGAATTTTTTTTTTCGTATGTAATTCGTTGTAAAGGCCCCTCACCAGTTAGGGGCCCTGGGCATGTGCCCTGAATGCCCTCTATCAAATCAGTCCCTGCAGGTGACCCCGTCCTACTTAATATTTGTGAGTATTTCACAGAATGATATGTTGTCACACGCAGAGCTCGCAGTGAGATCAAAAAAGTTAAAAAGGTTTAAAAAAAAGTTATTTAATCAAACAATTATCTTACATTTTATTATTTAGTAGGAACCACTTATAACTAACTCGCATTTAACGAGATTCCGAATTTAAGAAGAAAAAAAACTGGTGTATTTTGTTAAGTGCGATGTTACAAGAATGCACTGCTTCAGCGAGCAAGTTTTTTCTTGAATTAAACGAGAGAAATAATTTTGAATGAACGACATAATACACTGGTGGACAAAAATTAAGAGATGGAAGACATTTTCCCAAATATCTCAAAAAATACTGAATATAAATAAATGAAATTTGGTATGTATATAGCTTATTCCATGATAATAAAGTATGTAAAACAAAAATGAAAGTGCCATTCACTGGCAGGACCTATTGCCAATAAATCCAATGTAGTCTAAACTTAAAGATAAAAGATGACAATAAAAGTGAGGCTTGTACAGTGTGTGTTGCCTCTAGTATGGTGTATGGTCACCCCTGACAGACAGACAGCATGCACAACGAGTATGCATGCTGTTAATAAGGGAGATAGGGAGGACTTGTGGAAGACCCTCCCATTCTTCCACCAGAGCAATTTTTAACTCCAGAATGGTTCTGGGGAGAGGTTGGCGCATCGCAATAGCTCTCTTAAGAGCATCCCAAGCATGTTCAATAGGATTCAGGTCAGGGGATTTGGCTGGCCAATCTATTCATTGAATATCCTCGCTTTCCAGATACTCATCAACCATGAGAGCCCTATGGGGTCGCGCATTGTCTTCCATAAAAATGAACTCACGGGCCAACAGCGCCCCCGAAAACGCACATAGGGCTCTAGGACCTCCTGCCTGTACCTCTGGGCATTCACGGAACCATTGTCAAACACATGGAGCGGTGTGCGGGTATCTTGGATGTGCGAATGAATGTGCGAAAATGCTTTCCATCTCTTAATTTTGTCCACCAGTGTATTAGAAAAAAATCAAAGAAAATGAATGTAGTGCCTCGGACAAAAAAAACTTTCATTACCGACATGTACTGTGGAATCAGTCTTGAAAAATTTATTGAAGTTACAGAACACAGGTTATGAAGCAATTAAAGCAATAAGTTCTTTATGACGGAAATTAAATGCACTAAACTTTTACAAAACTAAATAATAAATACTGATTGTAATGTATTACCAGTCTTGAAGGGGTTTTGGAACTCTACAAAGAAGACATGTCAAACTTTATTATTCATAAGGGCATTCATTCTTTATTATTCATAATGTATCAATTACTTTATTTGGATCATTCTTCAAGGTTCGTAGAAAATCTTTCAGTAATTGTTCGCGTAACTCTTTCCTCCGCTAGGTTTTTCCATGCTTTAACCATATTTAAAATTCTTTCCACTGTTTCGGAATTCTTTTCAAAAAACGGATGAATATAGTTATTGTAGACAACAGCTGATCCATTATAGGGTATGGGTAGAAAGCACCATATCAAAAATATGAACTTGAAAAAAAAAGTAACAAATCATTGTTATTTCAAATATCATAAAAATAAACTAACTTATTCGAAAATGCAACTTATTTATTTATGAAACTAATAATAAATAAACTAATTTATTCGAAACAAAAATTCTCTTTTTGATTAAAGAAATTCAGAGATTTCGAGTTTTAGATATTTTCGATAACAGAATTAAAAGCAGTAGTAGCACAACAAATATCTAAAAGCCTCGTATTTGATAAATCAATGTTACAAATCATTTTTAAATAAAAGAGAGCTCTCCCTGCTCTATAACGTTCGCCAACCAAAGATTACTTTTTAATTACAGTACAGTTCACTTTGCGAACTAAGCTCGTTCTGCTCATAGTCAAGTTAGGCCTGTTTGATGTGTGTAATATTATTCGGCAATATAAATAACCGAAGAAACAACGTTAAAACAGAAATAATTGCAAAACAAAGAAACTTTATTTCTTATCGCAAAAACTATATACTTCCATCATGGAACCTATATTCTTAAAAATTATGAACAGTTTTCGGTAAAATATTTTCGCTTCTAAATGCATGCATCGCAAAAACACTATCGATTCGAATTATTGGTCATATATAACTTTATCTATACATTATTATTGCTTTTGTCTGTTTTAATAACGCATTACTTTTTTCAACTTATATACGTTTTACTACAGTGCCATTTTCCTACTATATGCTTAGACCCAGATAGCAAGCAACTTTACGGTATACGTTGATGACCGCCCTTAAATGTGCAGTTTTAGAATCCTTGTCTAAGAATAAATCTGAAAAAAAGTTAGGCACTTATATTGCAACTTATATTTAAGCGATAAAAATAACATATAACGCTGTCGCAAAAACTTATTTGATTGCTGGAGGAAATAGAGTGAAGTTAAAAAAACGATTATTTAAAACATGAATGTCGATTGTATTTTTTGTTTCCTTCTAGCTTAATTATTCCCTAGCCCTCTCCTAATGTATATACTTTTTTGATTTCCGTTTTGAGAAGAATTTTTTAAAGATATGAAATATGAACGGTCATCACAAAAATCCTTTGCATGATAAAGAAGAACTATAGCCATGAATGTTGCAAAAGTTCTTGCACAAATTTCTAGGCTTACAGAATTCGAAACGATTTAACTTTAAATGCTCACTCAGACTTTTAATTGTTCTTAACTTTGGGGTAAAATGTTCTCTTTGAATCATGTATTTCTCGAATTCATGCATATTTTTCAGCCAGGTCGGGGTTGATACTTTTTTTTATCGTTTACTTAATAAAAAAGTAATTTTCTCAATTTATTGTTTACTGATTATAAATAATTGATTAAAATATAATTGAAATAATTAAAACTATTTACTTTCGCCCATCGAAATCCTGGTATCCACCACAGGAAATATTCAACTGCTTGGAAAAGCGAAAAGATTATCCAATATTTCAACCAATGGAAGCCAGTAACTTCATCCATTTGCATCTGTCGAAATCTATAAAATAATTATTAATCGAGGAATAGAAAAAATGATAAACCTTTTAAAACGTTATTCGAAACTTTATTTGTACTTCTGAAAAAAAAAACATATTTTTTAAAATATTTGTATGTTTTTAGTAAGATTAAAATTATGTTTTTTAAGGAAAAAAAAAACGGATTACCCTGAATAAGTTTGATCGAACCTTCAAGTTCTAGGACTCTATCTTAATAATTCGAAAGGATGGCCTTAAATATGCTAATTAATTAGTGCAGATGATATTTTAAGTTATGAAATCAGACACAAAAACGTACTTTCTCTGAATAAACAAACCTTTTTCGCATTTTTAACCCCTCCCCCCCCAAATATAGGGGGTAGCCGCAATTTGGGAAATACGGTCTCCATATTTCGGTCAGGAGAGCGATCCAAAGTTTTGAACCTTTAAAGTTAATTTTGCTTCATCTTCTACCACATCTTGAGAACTTTTTAATCGAATTGAAAAAATTCTGCACACAATTATAAAATTTGTTTATTTAAGGATAATTCCGTACAAAAAATAAAGTTTAGTAAATATTTATTATTTTATTTAATAATAATCGAAAAAAATTTGAATCGTAAGACGTACATCTTTAAATCATTTGAAAGTATGTAATTTACAAGTTGAAAGTATGCAAGTATAGATAAACATAGATATAGTATACATAAATTATTATTTTCTAATTTAAATTATTTTTCTTACAAAACTTAAACTTTATTAAACAAAACAAATTAATAGGTGTTTTATTTATATCTTTTAATTAAAATACATTAAGTATTTTAAAAAATTTTAATAAAACTCTTTTAAATTTAACTAAAGGATTTTTTTATTTTGAAATAAATATTTTAAGTTTTTATTAAATTTAATTAGGAAAACGTAAACAAAATTGCACTATAATTCTTGATAAAAAATTATGTATTAGCAACAAAGTTTGCAATCTCAGTGACATTATCTTCATTTTGAGTAATAAGTAGTTCTTTTCCATTTATTCCTTTTTTCAATCTTTTTTAGCAGGAAAATTTCAAAGATATGCAAAATAATTAGAGATAATTATTAAATAATGAATTGAATAAAAAACAAACTTATGCTGGAAATAAAATTTTTTTTATTCGATTAGTATAAAATAAGAAAAATAAATGGAAAAGTTTCACAGAAAAAGGACTATATTTTGTATTTTTATAAAAAATGTAAGACTAAAAAGCTGAAAAAAATTATTATACTTATGTATGGTTAAAGGTAGGTAAAAAAAAAACTAGATTTGTTTTTCAACACTGCATAGTTAAACAATCTAATCGCGTTGCTTATTGAAAAAAAAAACTGTAAAGCAATGTCTTCTGGTACTTGAGGTGCTTAATTTAACATAAATATTTTTGCAAGCGGGTGGTAATTGTGTCCTCAGACTTAGCCACGCTTTTGTTGCAAATAATGGTTATTTTGAAAGCAATGTTGCATTATTATTATTTTTTTTTAAATTAACAATATCATCTGATGACAAACTGTGTTACTAATTTTGAAACTTTTAATAATAAAAAAATTTAATGTTTCCTGAGCAGCGCGCATCAAACTCTTTATTTCTATTTCTTTCCGTTTTTCTTTGCAAGAATTCTCAGTCACTAAAATTTCTTTATTGTTCAAGCCGTATGTCCACTTTCAACCACCACAGCAAAGAACCATGATTGAACTTATAGCATTGAATAATACTTTTTAAGTTGATAATATTATTTAATTAAGTCGATTTAGCCTTGAAGATACAGAGATGTATAAGATTCAAAATAATATTTTTAGAAATAATTCAGTACATTAGCTTTTTTCTCTCTGTAGCATTTTTTTTCTCGTTAATATATACTATATATATATATATTATTATTAATGATAATAAAATTTAGTTACAATGAATAAAAATTCATTCATTTATACCGAACAGTATGAGAACAAGATCTAAACTTAATATCACTGGAGGTTAATGAATTTTTTAAATCGTTAGTGTATTTTCGGAGACCAAATATTATAAAATATTACTTACGACGCGTAAGCAGGGTAAAGTATCAAAAAGACATCGAATAAAAATACAGCTCCAAATGATAGAAAAAGGAAAACTAAAACTGCCACTGTGATAGCTGTAATGAAAAGTAAACATTATTGATATTTAGATATATATATATATATTCAAGGGTTAAATCCACTTAAAGTATTCGCTTTTGATAACACATAATTTGTTAAGTTTGAAGTGGCAAAACGGTTGAAAGATCGTGTTCAAAGCTTTTGTAATTTTCAACCAATCAAAGTAATTATTGGTCAAAACCAGCGGAAGAAATAAACAGCTTCTTTTTCTTCATTTTTTTAATGCTACTAAAAATCTTAAAACAGTTTGTTAAACAAGCTTAAGGAATCTTTTGAAAATTTCCGACAGGGATAATCTCATTTATGAAAGTGACAGTCACCTTACATCAGTTCCCATTCTTCTAACTTATTTGTAAACAATCACGAAACATTTACATAACTAAGAGGCCTCCCCAACTTTTGTCCGTTCCTCTTGCCAACCCCGTGGTGGCTTAGTCATCTTTGTTTCACTCCCTCTAAAATTCGATATTTTAAAAGAATCAGCCTGCTTACAAATATGTGATTATTAATAGCCTATTTAAGAGCATTTTGTTAAGATGTTAATCGTATCAAAATGAACGATTACTTGGACTTGAAAAAAAATCAACTGTACTTAAAAAAAAAACTTAAAAATTATGAACATGGAATGTGTGAAACAATAACAAATAATAAAAATGAGAGGTAATTTTGCTTGTTAACAGTCTATAACGATAACCTAATATTGAATAACAGTTCAAATTGCAAACTGTTTTTTATCTCTTTTGAGACATTTATATTTCTCAAAATTTTCTAAATAAATGCTATGATATTTATATCTTGTGCCTAATCTTAATATTAAAGGTCGTTTAACGGATAATTTAATTCAATTAAGGCTTATTGTACAAGAGATTTAAAATTGCATGGCACTTAAAACTAAACATTTCAAGCTATTTCACTTACCTGATGAAGCATTTCACAAAGCAAATCGTTACAAATTACTGATTTTTTACCTGATATTGCATAGGATCCTTTTATACCAGTAGCATTTTCAAATTTCTCCATTATTTTGTGCACAGTAGGGTTTTCTGCAACTTTCTCTGAAAATGTGGAAATAGCTTGCCTAAATCGATTAACTACTGACTCGGCCATGATTAATAATTGAAAATTTTAATTTTTCAGTTGTGTTTATTATAATTTTATTTATTATCTGTAGGAGATTTTACTGAGCTGTTCTTCCCTTTCTATTAAGTAAAACATCACTGATTCTGGTAAGTTTAAAAATCAAGCATGCTGATGCTCATTTAAAAAATAAAATAAAATTTAGAAAATTTTTGTAAGGTTCACATAATAATAATCAAATAACAGAGGGCACTTACTTTAACACCGGTTTTTTTTTTATTGTAGCTATTTCATTGATGTTGTATATTAGGTGGTGTTTCTGAAACACGCTATAATATTTAAAAAAAAAAATTTTTAATCCCAAAAATTTTTTTGTTAGAAAACTATATTCGGCTTCAAAAACATTCAAATCAGAAATAAGTCGACTTTTTTCAAGCGCTCAAAAACAGGTGCCCATTTTTAAGACTTGCCCAAAAAGTCTCTCGTTTTTCGAAGGCAGGAGAATCTTCGAGGTCTGTTCCAAATATCAAACTGAGCAGGCTTCTATCGAACAAACCCTGTACTGTTTGGGACTTTCCAGAAAGAACATATACTTATCGCCTCTTCTGGTTCTCGATTTCCTTTGGGTCAACGGTCTGATGGACCTTGTCTGACTTCGTCAGGCATTGGAGGATAAGCCACAACAACAAGACTTGCCCGACGTGAAAGAGAAGAAACAAAAGTGATTTGAAAAATAAAACGAATTAGAAATACATCTATAAGAATAACATACATAATAATTGAATGAGAAAATAGTCATCAATTATTTCCGATTTATATGTTTTTGAAGCGAATGAAGTTTTTAAACAAGTAATACGTTTTCAAATTGTAATAAATTTTAGTTTCAAATACGCAGCAACAGCTTATCAATATTTTCGTAAATTTTTTGTACATCAAAGACCATCACGTTCAAGCAAAGAGTCGTATAATTTCATTACTTATTTTTTCCATTGTAAAGTTTATTTTCCTTCAAAACAATGCCTAAAATTTCTTCCTAGGACGATTTTTCACAAAATGATTTGAAAAACCCCAAGTCGAGAAAGGAAAAATAAAATTTAAAATTATGACATCCAATATAAAAACATGAATTGCACTTAATACTATTTTATCTATTCGATGAAATTCTAATATGTGACAAATAACATAGAAACCTTCTAAATAAATTTTTTATAGGTCAACTTATGAAGAAAGAACTTTTAGAATAGAATTTGACTTCTTTAAGATGCTTGACTTATATTAAGAGAACACAAAATAAGCAGGTGTTAGGTTACAAAGGTTTTGCTTTCGTTTAGTATATGGGATAAATTCGTTTCTTAGTAATCGAGGTCAACTTAAGAAGTTTCACTCTTACTTTAATAGGAACGACAAAAAAAAAAAAAAAAAAAAAAAAGAAATCGTGGTTTACGCGATTTTTAAAATTTAGGAAAAATTATTCATTTTACTTTCCAAAAGCAACCATCTCTTCCGTCTTTACCAGTGAAGTCAGGAGATGTAGGATATTCACTTATTTTGTTTATCTTCAATATCATAAAGAGAAATGCAAGTTTCTCGTCCTTTCAAATAGATTATGATGTTTTGTTTAGTAAGTTAATTTTAAGAACCAGTTTTCTTTTATAAACAGGACAGGTTTCAATACTTTAAATTTTTTAATTTTCCTGAGACTTCCAGTGTATGTTCTTTCTGTAAAACTATTAGACGCGTTTCTTCGATCTCAGCAAAAACAATTTTTCTCGTAGTTAAGGGAGGTATTTGAAAAAAAAAAATATATGGATTTACAAGATATATATATATATATAGAATTAAATACTTTTGTTTCGAAACTAGTGAAACACGACACAGACCGCTACTTTATGTTCTACTACGTTGACACTAACTTTTACGACAAATACTTGCAAAAGATCCTAGATCCTTCAAAAATTTTCGAAAAAAAAAAGGCTCTTTTTCTTTTAATACTCAATATCTTTCAAACGATCTGCAGCTTTGATCCCCCCTCCCTAAATTAGAGAAAAAATAATTATTTTTCGCAAAATTACAAAAAACGTTTCGATTAGTTGAACCCATCCTGAAAATTTTAAGAAAATCAAAAATGTCAAGCATCTAACCTTGCCAGACTTGTGAAAAAACTGGCACGAGCTAGTTTCTAAGAAAATATGAAATTGTTTCTTTTCATTCTATTTGAAATACTAGTAATTAAATATATTCCTGTTTTATTCTTTTACTTTAGATATTTTTATTTATTGGTATTTAAAAATTTTTTTAGTAATTAATTGTCATTAATTACGTAAATCAGACAAAAAAAAAACCCTTCTCCTAAAATTGGATATATGATACAAATAGTTAGTGACTCAGAACTATTTTAATAGTAGCATAACCAAAAACTCCTTACAGCTTTAACTGCTAATACATACTGATTATGATATTGTTAAGTGGTCACAGCCCCACATTTTTACAGGCTAGGGCTGCAGGTTTGTCGCGGCGCGAATTGTCATCTTTTTTCCTAAAATCCGTGAATTTCTCAATATATCTTGACTTGTGCGAAAATGGCTTAAGTTTGATTTTTTTTTTCATTTTTATTAAACAGAATTTTTTATTTTCCTGAACCTTAAATTGAACATGTAAAATTGATTAGATATTTAGGGGAGTGAATCATGAAATAGTTCAGAGATAATCACAATCTTGTCAACTAAGGTGGTCTTTCTACACTTAGGGAGGGGAATTACCTTCCTCAAGTCAGTATGAGTACAAAAGAAATTGGAATCACAAAAGAAGGAAAATGTTATAAATCAAATCTTTGACAGAAAAACTGTTATACATGCTATTGCACTGGGCAATGAAATTTCGACTGCCTTTCTACATATCCAGTTAATTTTTCCTAGGCGGCTTCTTGTGATTTCTTAAATATGAATCAGTTTCTTAGATGAAGGGGGGACTAGTAGTTAGTAGGGACTTGTAACTAGTAGTTTGAATGTAGAATGTTAGAGCTTTCACAGCAATTACTTCTTACAAAGCAACGGTCAAGGAAAATTGATCGAATTTCGGAAATCAAAGACTGAACGCTCCAAATTTGGCAATTCGAAGTTTGTTGGTGCCTAAAAACAGCGTAGACGCAGAAAGATCGTTTTCTAAGTATAAAAATGTATTAAGTGATGAAAGACGAAGGATAAATGAGAATAATCTGACAATGTACAATACTTGGTACCAAAATTCTGTTCATTTAAATAAAAATATTGCTTGAAATTCAAAGAAATACTTTTGTTGTGTATTTTTAAGCTTTTTATATTATTTGCGCAATTTCTGCCTTTTGCATCATTTATATAATAAATTTTTTTATGCTTAGAATTTGTGTAATTTTCAAAATTTCCCGCGATTTTCGGGTCTATTTTCCCGCGACAAACTTGCAGCCCTACTTATGTCCTTATCTCTTTTGTATTGCATAATTTTTAATGTCAAAGATTTGTTTGAAATATCTGCTCATTTTGCATCTCCGTCAAATTGATTTTTATTAGCTCTGCAATGCTAAGTCTTCCAAAAACAAAAGCCTCATTTATGTCTGGTTGGTGGATTAGCAGTTGAAAGCAAGATGATTCAAAGATTTGTTGCAGCGACATTCAGAGCAGAAAAAAAAAAAAATATCAGTCACCTATTAGTTTTCATAGCAGTAGAATGATTTTCTAGTTTAATTTCATACCTTTTAACAGGGTTCCCACTCTATGACGAGATTGAAATTCAAGGACTTTTCAAGGACCTCAACAAAATTTTCAAGGACCTTAATCTAAGACCAATTTTAAAAATTATTCTCTTCTATTTTACTAGAAGCAACAATGCTTGTTGTGGCAATAATTAATTTCAAATGTAATACCTAAATGCTTTGCCTATATAGAGAGAAGAGAGTATATGTATTATGGACTAAAATTAATATTTTTTTAAAAACAGCCCTACTGGTTTTACATATTAATTCACAAAATCATTTTCAGCACAATCTATAACTAATGGTAATGAGGTGTTAATGGTGAAATCCTTTAATCCTGTGTATTTCCATGTGAAGGCTGCATGAAAGACAGAGCTAAATCTTAGGTATTCCATATTCCACGACTATTCCATAACCCCTCCTCTCCTCTATTAAACATCGTTTCTGAAATTATTCATCCATAATTTACGCAACCTTCTCTAAATGTTATGCAGCAACAATTCTTTCTGAAAATAAAAATTAGAAGGAACATATCCCATTTTCACTATGTTTAAAAGCATTATTCGTTATGTGTAATCCACAACTGCCAATGAATATGACCTGGTGGGAATATTTCTCTTTTAATTCACACTGAAGCTTCTAATAGAATTTCCAATTGACATAGGGTCCATCCATGGATAATTGAAGTATTTTAGAGAGCGTTTAATCATCATCCATGCATTTGTAAAAAGAGGACAAAATATTTTCTGCAGTTCCATGATCCATAAATTGGGAGGTAAGATACTTAGTGCAAACTTTATTATCAATTCCTTACCATAATGTCCATCTGCTTAGATTGTAGAGACTGACTTAACGTCTCGTCAAAGAGTACAGTGTAGCAATCAACATTCTTCAGCTCATTTATAAGAATCCCTTTGAAGTATAGTGCCAATCCAAAGGAGCCCAAATAGGCTCACTTTGTGGCACTACAAAAAAATTGTCTCGCTATACAGCTATCAGCAAACATTTTGGAGAACAATTTACTAATCCCTTCACAGGAGTTACATGAATAATTACTAGTGATGCACTTCAGACTCCAGAGAATTTCAGCATCAAGCACATTCCTTTTGACCAGATAAGAAGACAATGTTACCTCGGCCACTAAAGTTTCTGTTTCACATGGGGCACACAATGTTGAAGGAGTATTTACACCAGATGAATTAGATGTTGATGTCTTTGGAAAAAGAGAACTCAGGGCATGAGACTGCTTTTTTGTTTAACCTTTCTTTGATGTGTGATTTCAGAGCAGATTCTTCCATTTTCGCAATATCGATCTCCTTCATGCATAATCGGCACTTGGCTCTGAACTTCTTTTCGGGCATCGATAAAATCCATTCTTTATAAGCTTGATTATCCATCCATTGGGGATTAAAATAGCACTTCCCAGGCATAACTAGTCTAAACTACATAACACAAATACGAAGCCGTGTCTTTGCGAATACGCTTTACAATAAAGTTTTGAAATGACGCAAATGTAAGGACAAGTGCGGATGGTAAAACGGCAAATTTATTGAAAACTACATGGTACATATTGTTACGAAATTCGAGAGTATTCCAGTTTTGATAAGAAAAAAGAAGATCTAAGCATATGCGACAGAAGATGAAGTGGAGTCTTGCCCCGAACGCATTGATTGTCTGCTGTGCTCTGCGCGCTTGGCAGACACCAAGACGCTAGGCCCGGTTAGAAACGGCGGCGTTAAAAACCACGTGAGAGAGCTCGGGAACAAAGCAGAAAGAACGAGAAAGATCCGCGGGTGTTTTATAAAAAGGGCCGCCGGCAGTATTGGACAAATTCAAGGACCTATCAAGTTTTTCAAGGACCTAAGACGTTTTTCAAGCACTTTCAAGGACCTAAATTTAGCAAAAAAAAATTCAAGGACTTTCAAGGACCGTGGGAACCCTGTTTAAAAGTTTATAGCAGAAATATTTTTCTTCAAAAAAATTATAATTCGTTAACTATTAGTTTTCATAGCAGTAGAATAATTTTCTAAAAGTCTACTCTTTCAAAGCTAGTAAGCCGAAATATCTCTCCTTTTTACATTCCATAGAGGTGGAGAATAAGATTTACTTGAACAGGGGCGTGGAATGTATCAGACCAAAGTAGTAACAAAGTGCTGATAAACCCTTTTTCAAATGAAACCATGAAGGTCAAGCATTAAAGTCAAATACTAAATATAGGAGCCGCGATGGCTTAGGGGATAGAGCGTTCGCCTTCCAGTGAGGTGAACCGGGGCTTGCACCGACCACAGTGCTGCCGTAAAATATCCGCAGTGGTAGACGGATCACGAGTTAGAGTCCCCTTGCCGCCAGGCTAAAGGTGGGAGGTTCTCGTGATCTACCTCTCCATGTAACACAAATGCGGGTGAGTTCCACCAAAAAGTCTTTCACAAAGGCAAAATTTCTCCCAATACTTAATCCAAGAGTTCCTTTGTCTACTGGATTGAGTTCAAAATTACAAGGCTACGGAGTTGAACATTAGTCGTAAACCCAAAAAATAGGGTAGGCTGTTCAGTGACGGTTATAAAATACTAAATATTGAGTGAAATTTCAATTTGACAAATCAGAAACAATCTATTTCTGTACTGCTGGGAAGTAACATAGATTACTAAATGCATCTTCTATCAGATAACAACAATTTGCAAATTACGGGTCCTATAACTTTTGTTAATAAAATCAAACATTAAGTCTTCTTAATTTATCCTCATATCTCTATAACTATTGGGAGTAAAAATTAGTTCGGTCCGTTTTTTCGTAGTAAAAAATGCATTTATTTCAGAACAAAATGAATGAACGGTTAAGAAAAGTATTATCCATCGCTGGCTACTACTTTTTCCTACCTCTCAGGCAATTTTCGAATTCCATTTCGAAAAAATGTCTCGTCGTTTGAGGCGATCCATGTTGGGAGCCAACTTTCGATTTCTGAGCAAGTGAACCGGTGACCTGCCAAATCGTGCTGCATCTGTGGGAACAACCAGTAATCAGAAGGAGCAATGTTCGGCGAATCAATAATTTTTACGACTTTCGCGACAAGAGGCCGACCGCTATCATGCAGAAGAATAACTTTGTCATGTTTTTCTCGTAATGCAAGGCTCAAACGAATCAATTGTAGCCTATACCGATCGCTTTTAATGGAACCGTCAGGTTGTAGCAGCTCATATTATACAACACCATTCTTGAAAAGTCGAAACCATTCCCTATATGATTTATCAGCTGGAGCATTGTCACCATAAGCTTCTACAAGCATTCGATGCGCTTCAGCTGCACTTTTCTTCCAAATAAAGCAGAAACATAAAACCTTCCGCAAATGCTTGGTTACCGCAAAATTTGACATATTTAATAAAGCAAAAAACAGGGTTTTTGTATGAAACTCAAAGCGATATAAACTGAATATTATTGACAGGTGTCTAACCTCCCTGAAACAACCGTAACAAATGTTACTATGAGACATTCATAACAGCCAGAGCCATTTATGAAACTGCAAGATAAATGTATGCAAAAAATAATATTGATAATAGACTTTTTGCATATAGGCACACATTTCTTTTCTTCATTCCATGAAATTTTTAAAAAGCATACTTCAGTGTATTATTGTGATTTGATTAGTTCTCAAGAGAAAGATTTCGAATTACTTAATTCTCTAACTACACAACTGCCTTTTTTTACATTATGGATTATCCCAATAAGAAATTATAACTGTTTGCTTTGTACTGACAATCAAAAATTACAAATTCTTTTATCACTGGCTTGAAAAAATTAGAAATATTTGTGAGGATAGAAAAAATTTCTCCCGTTTTTATTCACTTATGTAAAATACATAGCTGCCAACACTGATAGGAAAAAATCCAGTAGATGTTTACTCAGAATTTTGAATAGTAATAGGCATTTAATTCATCAAAGATAGTTAAAATATTTTTTTAATTAAATTAAAAAGAGAGAAAAATATTTTTTTAATTAATTAATTAAATAAAAAAGAGAGTTCTGAATAAAAATAACCTGAAAATTTTTGAACAAAAAAAAGTGTTGAAGTATTTTTTATAAATGAGGTTTGCATCATTATGAATTATTAATACTTATTTAAATATTCAAGCAATAATCTGCACAAAAATTCTATTTCAATAAGGATTTTTTTTAGGAAATTTCCTCAATATTAAGGAATTTTCTAAAATGTACAAAAACCAGGAAAAATTTTAATGAAACCAGTAAACCAGGAGAAACTGGCCTAATCCAGTAGTCTACTGGAAAATCCAGTAGAGTTGGCAGCTATGAAAATATGTAATAGTCTGATAATAAAATATTAATATTTGTTGCTGGATAGAGCCTCAGATAT
The DNA here is from genome assembly GCF_982258835.1 of Parasteatoda tepidariorum. NCBI lineage: Eukaryota > Metazoa > Arthropoda > Arachnida > Araneae > Theridiidae > Parasteatoda > Parasteatoda tepidariorum. The sequence goes on from NC_141757.1 coordinate 80,271,240, forward strand.
TTTTCTATTTAAATTTCGTACATTTCAAATATATAAACATAGATAAAAAATACATGTACAGTGGATTCTCAATCACTTAACAATTTCTAGACTGGCATGTCAACACATTTGATGAAAATAATAATGATCCTCTTAAAAAAAAATAGTTTTTTAAGTTAACATTTTAAAAACTGTAAAAATACATCTTTTTGTACTTTTAAGTCTCCTTTGTACGTTAAATGAATCATAAAAAAAAAGACAAGGGAGTAAAATGGTAATTCCATAAGTTTTATTTTATAAAAAACAACAACACAAAACAAAACTATAATTTTATTACAGCAATACTTCATTGGCTCTAAATATTCCTAACATTTTTCACAACTTAAAAAAAAAAAAGAATATTTAAAGTCAAAGCGGATTATACTACAAGGGATCTGTCGATAATGTTTAATTACCGCTCTAATTAAAAAGTATAAAATGCAAATTGATGAAAGTATTTATAATGCAATGCCTTAAAATGTACAATTTATTTGTTTCAGTGCGATGAATAGTAATTTGCAGCATACGGCCAAGCTCCTTGGTAATTATAAGAACTCTGCAAAAAATAAATGAAATAGTCAGCACACAATATCATAAAATCGGTAATAAATGTATTGACAATTACTTTTACTCTTACGTGCTAACTGTAGCAAATAAGCGACAGTAAAAAACTTTATCAATCAGGGTAAAAATATAAAAATGGTAACCAAACTATTTATTTAGCAGTTAATTCACCACTACTTAGTTCACAATGAAAATTATATAGTTACACTTTGAACTAACACTGAGTAGATATGTGACTAACATTGATTAAAGTTAAAGCCAAATATGCTCATCAAATTTGTCATGCCCACATTTAAGCTACTGCTTTTTATTATTTTTTCCCCATCCTGATTCTGATTGAATAGTTTTATGAATTTCCCGCAAACCTTTCAGGGGTTAAGCTGCACTAGAGACTTTATTATGAGCATTAATTTGAAGCAATGGTGAATTGTAGGTGATTAAAAAAAAAAAGCTCTTTTATCAGCCGAATAATACAACTGTTTTGTTGATCCTGCCCACAGTATTTGATAGATTTTCATAGCATTTTATTTTCTTGCTTGTTTAAATAATTCGAAACTATATATTTAGACCTTTTTGACAAGGATCTTAAAAATTTCTATTAAGTAAATTTATATTATTTATATACAGAAAAGTGTTTATAAATCAGGTAACAGATGAAATATAATTTGCTAATAATACAAGTAGTATTTATAAATCTGCTCATAATTAAATGCATACAGTATTTTGAAATAAATAATCTGAAAGCAATAGACAAATTTCAACTAAAATTACTACAACTATATAAAATAGTTTGAGCGTAAATACTTTTTACAAAATTTTAATTGAAGACTTCAACAAAAAATATTTAATTTCAAACTATTCTATACAGTAAACAAACTATTAAATACTCTCTGCTAACTTCTACTTAACTACTTCTGAAGAAAGTATTTAATTTCAAACTATTTTACATTATGGAATAAAATTTGCAAGCATTTAATTATTTGCAGATTTAAAAACACTGCTCGTATTATTAGCAAATTATAATTTACTTATTACATAACAACTAATTCTTAAAGCTATATACTTTTCAGTAAATAAAATAGGTGTCTCAAGGTTGCTCAATTTCCCGAAATTTCTATATTTCATTACAACGGTTACAGCAAATCTCCCGCTATGAGTGCATTCGAACTTCTCTCTGAAACGTATTGGCATAGGTCAAAGGAAGATTTGTTGTAACCATTGTAACTAAGAGAGGAAAAGTAGAGAGATCATGCAACACTGAGACACTTACTCTATCTAAATAGAGTATAATTAAAAAAATACATTGTCAAATTATAAATGAAATATTGTACACATAGAATGAACACACATAATTGCACCATTTATTACCTGAGCAGCATAGCTTGCCCAAGCAGCTGATTGCTGCTGATACTGATAAGATGCAGCATCATGTGTAGCTGGAATAGCGGCAGCAGCTGCTGTAGCAGCCGTAGAAGTAGAATTAGCAGTATCTGTTGTAGCTGATCCATTAATTTCGGTTTTTAGTTTCTTTTCTTTACTTTCTTCACTGAAATTGAAAGACAAAATAAATACTATGATTGTAATATTCAATAATTAATAAATCAGGCAGTAATGACCAAATGTACCAGAGTGAGTTTTTAAAGATTTACATAATCGATTTTCTGCATTACAATCAAAAGTTATTACACAATTGCGAGCATAATTAAAAATAAACAATGGTTACAAGTAATTTTGATCAATATTTGTAAGTAATCATGATAACAAAATAATTCCTAATAATCAAATCAATAATATATTGCCAAACTCAGTTTCGTAGTGTTAAGTTTACTGAGCAGGAAAATCATTAAAATAGTTAAATTGTTTTTATAAACTTAGTTTAAAAAAAATTTTTTTTTGAAAAAAGAGGGAGGGGATCAACTTTCTACTAAAATCTGTTATAAACAGACATTTTGTAGTATAATTTCAATAACAGTCTTTTCTTTAGCTGAAATTCTTTGAAATAAATGTGAAATCATTGCTAATTATGCTTGATCTAAATGAAAATAGCATAACTATCTTAACATTTTTAAGAGGTTCCATATAGTACACAATTTTAAATTTCAGAAAACCAATTTTTTTTAAAAAATCCAATTGTACAACCCATCAAGAATATTTTATTAAAGTTTTTATTCAATTTGAATAGAACTCTTTAGCAAACTCCTCCATTAGGTATGACCGGCTAAAAGCAAATACATTTTATTTATACACACCAGAGTTCTCCCTAGGAATACTTCCTCACAGAAAAGGGCACCAACTACCGTTAAAATCTATCAAAATCTGTAATATTATGTAATAACTGAACTTGATCCTCTTTCTTTAAAATCTGCTAAAATGAAATTCCCCCCCCCTTAGCTATCAAGGGTCAGGAAGTTTTGATGTTTGCAACGATTTTTTCAAAATTTGATAATTGTATATGAAAAAAGCAACACAAAAGTTTTACTTTTTTAATAAATAGCAATTTTATGCATTATCAATATTATGTATAGATATAATTAGAATTAAATAGTAAAAAATACTTTAAAATTGCACTAATTTTAATTTTGTTAACATTATAAGTATTGTTGTATGTCTGTTTACTGATAGCAAGTTTTAAAAGTTGGTACCTCTAAAAACACTAGAACAGGGTTCCTACACTATTTTGAGAAAATAATATCCTGACTTTTGCAGGTTTTTCCTGACCTTTTACAATAAAATTCTTGACCCGACGTTTCCCACTCCAACAAAACTTTTAACATTGCAGTTTCAATTAGTAATAATATGCCACTTATCCATAAGTATCATAGATTGAATAGGATAAACACTTATATATTAAAGTGGAATTGCATAATAGCACTTTATATCCCAAATTACATTTTCAGAAAACTTGTGAAACATATTTTTAATTATCATGATTAGATTAAACTTTTAGTGTGTTTTTGTAGTTAGATACAAAAACTATTTAAATAAAAAGATGAAGAAAATCTGTTGGATTATGGAAATATTATTTTATTTAATGTTAAGTGGAACCAAATGCATGAGTATCGTCAGGATATAAATGGTTAATCAAATCTGCGAGATATGTATCAGTATTCTCAAATAATATTTACTCTTAAAACATACTAGAACATTTGTTACATTAAGTTATTAATTTTTAAAAATCACCAATACACTTCAAACTGACTTTTCTCTTAAAAGATAATATTGAAATATAAAGGGGAAAAAAGTCAAGAAAAGTTAATTATATACAAATAAAATCAAAAAAAATTTTTTTTTCTTCTCCAGTATACTTAAATTTTTTTCTGTAATACTGTAAGCTTCCGGAGAAACTCAGAGGCTCCTATGTTATATAATATTTCTCAACATATTTTGTTGTTTGATAATTTCTGAATCAGGAGCATCCAGTTCTGTTGCAGCAGTTTTCCTCAATTTAGATTTTCTTAATTTCAAATCATCTATCCTTTGTTTTATTCGTTTTCTAGAAATTTCAGCCTTTTTATTCTTAAGTTTTTTTTTTTTTTTTTTTGGCTTCTAATGCATGTCTCCATCTTGTTCTAGATCCTTTTACAGCATCTAGCATTTTTTCATTAATGTCTATTATTCCATTTATAAATGAAACATAATCATACACACGCCTTTGTGAAATAATAGAGTCTTCATTGAGGTTTTCAACCAATAAGCTTTTATTGATTTAAAACCCCCCTTCGACTGTTGCGTTACCATGAGAGAGGATAAGAACAATTTTTATAACCTCCCACAAATTTTCAAATTTTTTTCTCCGTGCAAATATTTCGAAAAAAATTATCTAATCTCTTTTGCTGTGGATTAAACTCTAAGAAACTCTTTTGCTCTTCTTTTTTCTTGGCAGCATCACAAAACAGTAAAAATTCCTTTTCTGATTTTTCTGCTGTTGTTTCAGCTACTATTGTCTGTAAACCAGTTATTCACACAAAGAGCAATAAATCTAGCAACCCTATCAAAAATTCCTTATCATTGGATAAACAGGAGAAAAATTGCTAACAGGATAGGTTCTACCAGGGAAAGAGGAATGTTATTATGAGGAAATTACATATTACATTTTGAATTACAGAATTTTTCCTTGAAACTTTATTTTTGCCTGTCAGTCTTTGAATGAACTATAGTTTTTCTTCATTTTCCTGACTTTATGAATATGTAAGAAAAATCCTGACATTTTAGCTTAATTTTAGAATAGCCTGACTTTTGCAGGTTTTCCTGACCATGTAGGAACCCTGTAGAATTCAAATTAATTAAAAGAAAAGAGAGATTTTTATTATGTAGTATGATTAGTTACCTGTCTTCTGCTACTCGTTTCTTAGAGGTGTAATGGACTTTATACAATTTAGCATATTCTTCAAAGGCATCTTGAATACTGCAAATATTTTACATATTAAAAAATTTAAACATTTAAATGAACAAAATTAGAACTAATGCTTTAATACCATACCAATGATATTGTAGAGTTGAGGTTATTTAATAATAACAAGAAATTATCAAATTAATTTCCTTTCAGATCAGGGCAGTAGCTCCAGTTTGATGTCACATGTAGCAAGGACATCCGCAGATTGAAAGAGATTTAGCCTTAACAATACAAAACAAATGAAATAAAACAAAAATATGACCACCGAAGCCGACGTCTTCAGGGGGTACCGGCCCCGGTAGCCATTAAAAACAAAACCATTTCTATTTGAGGGAGAAGCAAAAGCTTAAAATATCTCCCTCAGTACCCCGATGGTTTTGTATAGAGGTCCAGGAAAAACAAGATACATTCAAAAGAATAAACAAATTACGAAAAGAAAATCAATAAAAATCATCAGAAAATTAAAAACTCACAGTCACAGGTCAAGAATAAACTTCAAAAGCAAGTGGAGGAAAAAAACACTAAAAACTGAAAAACAACGCCCCCTATAATAATGCGCAGTAGAAGTTTAAAAATGAAATGAAAAAGAAATGAAAAAGGTCAGGAGAAGGAGATACGTAGATAAATTAATAGAATGCTTAACAACAATTATATACATTTCTTTTCACATCTTGCATGCGTTAGTGAAATATTTAAAAGTTCTTAATACCATTTTCCCTCGTGATATTGTTAAAAAGTCATGAGTTAATTATTTAAAAAAAAAGTTAAGTAAGGTTAAAAAAAAAGTTAAGTAAGGTGAGTTAAGTAAGGTTACATTACAACTTATTATTTCTTATACTATTACAATATTCCACTCCTTCTGAAAAAAGCTAAGCGAAAACATGCACTTATTGATCAGGACTCTTCGAGTCCCTTGAGAACTCGAAAAAATAAATCAAATTAGCATCAAGATCACTATAAGATATTAATCAGAATGTACAATTACAAGCAAATAAAATAAACATTCATATTAATTCTTTAATTACAACAACTAAAAAAATTTCATAATGATTAAAATATTAAAATACATTTTACTTAATTTTTTTAAATTTTTTTTCCTTATCTTTAATAGCTCGTGAAAAGTTTTCTTTAAAATGTTCAAATATTTGATCATTTAAACAGAATTCCATTTCTTGAAATTTATGAAAGACTATTCTTCAAACATGTATAACACCACTTTATACTTAGATATGTGTATATATATATGCTCCATATCCAGAATTGTAGGGACATCGTCGTACGGAAAAGATTTTTCCGGATAATAGGTCTTTAAGGCAAACATCAAAACAGTCTTTTTCAATAATAAATTAGAAATAGACGCCAATCAACATAAATTTTAATCAGGAAGGAATAAATCCAAATGGTTTGTGGTGTTGCAATAGTTTTGCAGCTTTTGTTGCAGATTTCCATGTGGTTTTAAAAAAATCTCGATACTTTAATATGCTATTATAATATATCGCGAATTCAGAATCAAGCATTTCGGTTAGTTTCCCAACCCACTCGATTAGCGATGATTTGATTGTGAAACCACGTGGCTGTGCTGATCTTTTTTTCGGTAGTCATTAAAACGGTATTTCACTTGGTGTGAAAAATCTCAATGTTTTAATACATTATTCCTTGCGTCAAACTTGGAATCGTGTGTTTCGCACTCAATTATTGACGATTCACCAGCTATCCCACGTGACGATCAATCACATTTTTGTCAATTACTGCTACTGATTTTCATAGTTTCTTTAAATTCTACATTATCATTCACAAGAGATGTGAACCTTTTGCACACTCTGAAATTAAATGAGTGATTCTTGGAGGTAATGATCCTTTTGTGCGAGAAAAAAGATATGCGATTTTTTTCATATATATATATATTCATACGTATACGATTATTTCATATAAAAATAAAGAAGTTGTTCCATTTAATAACCAAGTAAAAATATTATTTTATGACACTCAAGTGGAATTGCTTATTTATAGCATTGGTTTGAATAGCAAGATGATAGAGACTAAAATCTTTTTAAGATATCCTTTGATTTAAAAAAAAAAAAAAGAAGAAATAAAATTAAATAAAAAAATGATTCAAACTGAATTAAAATTTATAACCCATTAAAATCTCAATTTAGGCTTACTTCGATAAATGTTAAAATCCAGTTTTTGAAAAATTAACAATTGGCACTGAACTAAAAAAAATAATTTAATTTATAGAATAATATTTTTGTCAGTTTAAAGGCAGAACTTCTTTAAGTCATATAAGTTTTTCTCGTAAGTTAAAGACTAAGATAAAAAGTAATATAAATAGATCATAAGACAGTACCTTTGAGGATCCATTGTGAAATCTTCCAAAAACTCAAGTTTCCTTCTTGCAAATGTCAATTTCTGGTCTTCATTCATGTCACTGGTTAATGCTAAATCAAATGCCTCAAGAATAGCCGATTGACTTATAGGAGTTTGTTGAAATCCCACATCTACTAGTTGCATCAATATATATGGATTACTCTAGAATTAAAATAATTATTAGTTTCTTATACAGCAGTGAAGATCCTGAGAATATTGCAAACTTTCGAATAACAAATGAGTGAGCGCTCTTAATTTTAGAATACAGTTGAAAAAAATATAAAGTCATTATTGTCAACCTAAAATCAAAGAACAGTTAAAGCTGCAATAAGAAGAGAAACTGCAATGAAATAAATGAATGCTATATGCAGCATAAATAAATGAACCCGAAATTGTAGGATACTTAAAGCAATATTTTTAATGACAAGAGTAAAAATGATACACAATTGATCCCGTTTATAAGTTGACTCTCCTAACCCTAAGAATTTCTCAAAAGCCACAAGATTGACTCCTACACCAGTAATGAAGTCAAACAGTCATTGGTCATGAAACATCAATGCATTATAAAAAATGAGATAAATAGAAATAACTCAGTATTAATTAATCTTTTTTGAAAACTACTTTCTATACGTTATATACAATTGATTTTTCATTTTTAAAAACGATACTTTAAATTACATTCAGAAAAAAATTAAGATTGAGAAAAGTTAAGATAATTTATTGAAAAGTTTAAAAAAAAAAAGAAAAAAGAATTAAACTTACTGGATCATTTTTAAGGGCATCTTTTAAAACCTTTGTAGCTTTTACAAAATCCTGCTTAACCTAAAAAATAATAGTAAAATCAACTTATAGCTGCGTTATCAGACATTTATTTAGAAATTTAAGAACAAAAAACTGTGATCTTACCTTATACAGATATCTTGCAAACTTTGTAGCGAAATGGGAAGACATCTGAGAGGTTTTGGCTTCAGCAATGCATTTTAAATACATTTCTTCTACCTTTGCTTCATTACCCCGTCGTCTTTCAAGATTAATTTTTCTAAGAGTTATTTCTAACATATCTTTGATATTATTCCCTAAATCTTCAAGAATCTGGGCAGCTTTGTCAACATTATCTGAGAAAAGAAAACAAAAATTATATAAGATAAAACAAATTTGTGAGATTTTGAAAATTTCGCATTAAAATTTTTTAAAATTATATGAGGTTTGGAGAAAAAACTGCAGACAATTTTCTGTTTACAATGTTATGTTTTTCTGTTTTCATACAATACATTAAAACAAGTAGTCATAATTTAGGATAGCATATCTTTACTCATTATCCATGATAATAAATAAGTAAAATAGAAGAAAAAAATTGTAACAAACAAACCCCTTCTTTCTTGAAATGAGGCCCAAGAAAAATGAATCATATATTTTCGAGGTAGATGAATTTTACAAGCTTTTTCATAAACTCCATCAGCACTTTCAGGATAATTATCTTCCATATACTTAGCATACTAAAAATAAGAAAAATAACGTTTGTTACATCACGAAACATTAAAATTTGCTAATGAAATGCAAAAAAGTTTTTTTTTGAAACTATTCCAGTGCTGAAAAATCAATGTTTAATAAACAAAATGCAAATGAAAGTTTCATAAAACAAAATGGTTTGGTCATAAAAACTAACTTTGGTCAATAAAACTAACATTCCAACAAATTATAAGTAAATCCGCGATGTGTAATAGAGAAGCCTCATGACCATTTCATTTACAATGAAAATATTAATCTGCATCTTCTCAAAATGGAGATAGGTACACCTGTCCTATTACATAATGAATTCTGCTTGTTTTTAAGAGTTGAAGAAAATTTCAACCTCTATCCAGCTGTGCAAAGCAGCTCTCTCTTTGATGCTGAACAAGATGAGTAAAATATTTAAGTTTTGGCGTTAAGAACAGTAAAAATTTAAGTTTGCCACGTTACAAAGCGGGGGAAAAAAAGTTGTGGAAAAATCTAACATTTTAACAAAATTTTCCAAAAATTAAACCATAATATAGATATAAATTTTTAACCATAATTTTTTTTTAATATTTGACATTGAATACAAATTAAGTGCAATCTGTAATAAAACTTTATAGTTTAAAATTTGTACACCTCTTTATTAACAGAATGGACAGAAACTATCAAACTTTATTTATCAAAAAAACATGTTCAATGTTTTTCAACTTATCACAAAACAAAACTTAAAATAGTCATTTGAGGAAAACACTCATTTGAGTTTAAAATAACAATTACTTTTACAATTTAGTAAAAAAAAAAAAAAAAAAAAAAAAAAAAAAAAAAAAAAAAATGCTTCATAAAAATTATCTTCTTGTTTACAACTTAAAAAGTTTAAACAAAAATAAGCACCATTTAAGTACTTTTTAAGCACTCAAAAAATATTTTTATACACTCTATACATAAACAAAATGCAAAATAATTGTCAGACTTTACATGATCATGATATAATAACTAGTTTCTGACAAAGAACTCTTTTTTTGTTTTATTATTATATTAGCTATTATAAAATAAGAAAGAGATTTTTCGGTTCAATATCAGAGGGTGGAAAATGAAGCCTGAAATTGAGAATATCTTGCAAAATGCAGTAGAGTTGCACATGAAAAAGCAAGAATCTCAATGAACCTAGCTCAGTAGACGCACATGCTGACTCGCAAGTATTTCATCAAACACGTAAAACGATTAGCGCTTCCATACAATACTGACTGACGGTACGCTGAAATGGATTGTGGTAGAATGAATTATGTGAAAAGCACGCTTTTGCATAACAAATGACGAAAATAGACAAGGTAAAGAAAACACGATTCTTTTCGAAAATGGAAAATTAAGCACTTTTTAAAAACAACCAATGAAAAAAGCACCTTTAAGGGCTTCTAAAAAAAGGAAATCGAAAATAAGCACTTTTTAAAAATGCTATGCACTGTGTTATTAAACATTGATTACAATAGTCATGAATCACTCAAAATATAACTGTGGCAGTTTTAAGCACATTAAATTAAAAATAAGAATATACAAATTATAGAATTTTTCTATTTTTATTTTTTAATTTAATAGTATTTATAAAAAGTATCATGAAAACAATGCCAAAACACTGATACAAGCATAAAAGGGATTTCTCATTTGGCATCACTTGAAACACAAATTGTTCTGAAGGGACTTAACAGTTCTGTGACACACATTGTTGTTTTGAGTGCTTCATGCTTTAGGGAATCAAGGAACTTCTTAAAATTATTACATTTTAACAAATCCCAAGAGACATTATAACAAGTTACTATCATCTCTGATTTGAAATCTTTAATTTTCAATCAAAATCCATTAAAAAATGAGACTTAATTTAATATTTAACTTTCTGGTAGGCAACATTTAAATCTTGACGGTATTAAAAAATTGCACATGTTTCTATTAATTCCTAAATGAAAAAATTAAAATCACTTTTTACATGTGATTTCTCACTAAATTACTATACAAGAAAAGAAAAAAGCAATGAAAAAACATGCATACTTTTAACCACATATCCTCATAGAGAGCACACGCAATCATGCATCTTTCAAAGAGAATAACTATACTCTCGTGTGTTCCATTTTCGATTTCATAATCGAGATAATCTTTCCAATTTTTTAATTGAGCTCTTTCTAATGGTTTCACATGGAAGTAGGGTCTCTTGATCTGCAAATAAACAAAATCACATCCAATCAATACAAAACCATCTTCATGAAAATTGATGCAGTTAACCCTAAGACTCTACAGTAATTTGCATACCTGAACTAAGTCTGTCATGATAAAGAAATCAGGCCTTCAAAAATCACATTCTCACCAAAGAAACTGCATGTAAATGGTCATATACAGAAAAGTTGTTATATTAAAAAAAATCTGCTAATCATCGCGGCATTGATTCGTTGTTTAGACTTCTTTTTTTTTGCCAACACTGGTTTAAAAATTAAAGTTAAACAAAGAAACACACTTACCGCTTCTTCAAAAGACCAGCGTTTTCCCACTTCTATTTCATTCTTTTTATACAAGGTTTTTCTTCTTTCAATAATCTTCTTTTTCATTAAATCTGTTTCCTCAGTACTCATCTGAAAAATATCATTAGACAGAGATCAGATAATGATTTGAAATAATCATTTTTTTTAATAAAATGCTTTTGATATGCAGAAAATGCAAACAAGAAAAACATTCAACTGATAAAAATAAACATCTTGAATAAGTTTCAATCTAAATGTTCTACTTTCATGGTTTGTAAAACATGCTTATATAATGCAGTTATTAATAATAAAGATACTGTTAAAATGAAGATAGAGTTTACTTTGTGCTCTATGAGAGTAAGTCAAATAATGTGAATGAAACACAAAATAAACACCTTTGTTTGTGTCATTTTTTGTGCTTCATTCAAGTTGTTTAGCTTTAGATATTCTAGATATTATTGATAATAATTAATGAATAATTGTTTAAAATTTAATGACAAAAAACCTGAAAGTGATAATGTGTTAAGCTCAAGCATTATTTTGTATGAATTCAAAGTAAGAAAATTTAAATAGAAATATACCTATTTTTAGTTTAGTTAAATATACCTAAATTTAGTTTGAAACATAAAGGGAAAAAAAGAAAGAAAAACCATTATGATAACCCAAGACTATAACTCAACTTTTATCTGTACCACATAGTGAATTAAATAAGAATTGTAATTCACTACAAGCTATTACGAGACTAAAGTCCTTATACTAAAATGGCCCTTAATTTTTTTAAAATAGTTAAGTAACAATCTCTAACACGTTCTTTTCGCTCAGTAAGGAAACTTTGGTATCAAGCAAACAACAAGTAAGCTTTCTCCCAGTATAAACTTTAATTAAAGAATTGGTTTTAACACTAAAAATATAACAGACCACAGCAATGCCAAATATGTGGACCAATAAAGATGCATCTTGCAACTTTTTTGACCTGAGAATACTTTGATTTTGGCCATTTCCCCCCCCCTTCACGTAATTGGAAATAAATCATAAAACTAATTTAAGGTGAATTAAAGACAATCTGAATTATATGGTGAAAAATCTTCATTTTTTTTTTTAAACAAGTGATGCAATAAACCATAATATTAATACTTGGTTCTTACAATCCAGAACTAATAATAGGTGGCGCATATTACTAAGACAACAGAAATTGGTAAAAAATACTGCAATTACCTGAGACAAAATTGTTAATTCTTAATCAGAAAACTATATTCAACTTTCACAGAAAAAAGTTGCTCTCTGAGACTTAATAGAGGATATTTAAATAACATGTACTTGAAGACATTAAAAGGGTAAAAAAAATAAATAATAATAATAATTACCATATCTTTCTCAATATCTGTACCACCAGGTTCCAAACCTGGAGGAGCATCATCTATATCCATTCCTGGAGCTGATTCTACTTCTTTACTGATGCCTTTATCATCATCCTCTGCATCATCTCCAACCATTGAATCATTTTTTAATATGCTTACTACTTCTTTTCTAAGTTCAAGGAATTCATCTGTAGAAAGTATTTCTCTTGGTATATTTTTCTTTACATGTTTACCAAATCTGAAAAGACAAAATAAATTATCAGCATTTTTTTTACAAATATCAGTTTGAAATGCGTTTAATTTCAATTTCAGCACTTAAAAGACAGATTTTCATTGGACATATTGTTTATAATTTCATTTTAATTTATGTTTAATAAGTGTATACATCAAAATAAGTGAAAATATTATATTTAGAGCTTTGATAACTTATGTTTATAAATTGGAATAGATAGGCGTAGACAAGGACAGACATGTCCCTTTGCAAGTATGGAGTGATGGCTCACTTCCAAGCAATAATTTTTCAATTATAATAAATTTTTAAATATGAATGGAAAAAAAAATTTCAAACAATTTTATTTTATATTCAAGGTATCTGCTACATTTTAGATTTTCAAACTCATTGTTTTTTCCTGACTTTCCATGTCTAATTCCAAGAACTTTTTATGACTTAACGAAGTTACTATTTTCTCCCGACAAAAACAGAAACAATACATTTAAAAAGCATTATAACATTAATTGAAATGATAGGTATAACCAAAACTATTTTGGTTATACCTATCATTAATAACCAAAATAGCAATAACCAAAACCGATTTTGATTACAGAAAAAACAGAGAAAGAGTTGAAACAATATAATAGCTGAAAAAAATACAAAAGCAAATATATTTTTTCCTTATTTTTTTCTGCAGAATTATAATCTTAAGATACTTTTCTTGTTCATCGGAAAGGAAAAGCATACTCCTAATTTTTCTGTTCTCATTTAGGAATAAAAAATATTTGCCAATGACTGATTTGCTTCAGCTAGGATTTTAAATTGAAAAAAATAAATAAATAAATAAATAATAATAAAAAATTCTGAAATCACAGAAGTTAAAAAGACAATTCGCTATAGAAATGATGCTTTTCCCTTTATTTTTTGAAAGAACACCATAATTTTTAAAGAACATGACTGTAAGTGGGAATTTTCTTACAAATTCAGATATTCAGAACACCATGAAATTAGGGGGAGGGGAAAAATTCATTTTGAAAATTCGGTGACTTTTTTCCATGACTTTCCAGGTGTACTAATATCTTATATATTTTAGTGCAATTATAATTCTGATAATGAAGATTTCTTTAGTAATTATTAGATTGTTTCTTATAATTTAAAAATGCTAAAACATATTTTAATTAGGGGCAATATATATATAACATTTTGTAATTAGGGACAATATATATATATATATAAGGGGCGTTACCGATCTGGATTTAACTGTTATTTTCGGGTGGTTACTTTCCAGATTAAACCAAATTCCCTACGGTTTAAGTAAGGTTAAGCAAAATTTTAATCATACAAAAAATGATTTTTTATACAAATAAAATATTTATCTACAATGCATTCAAATTTTTTTTTCTCTCTTCAATTTATAAATAAAATTTTTTTATTAAAACATGATTAAAATTATATCACTCAACAAATTTTAACTTTTTGAGTCAACACTGAACAACTTTTTACAGATAATGATTGATTAATACTTACATTTATTATCACATCCCAGGAAAAAAAAACCTGATAAATAAACTATAAAATTTTGTTGTGCGATCATTATTACAATACTGCCAGTTGATGATAGTCAAAATGTTTAATTGTTTGTGAATTTTGCTGAAAATTTTAGATTTTCTGTTTATTTCAGGCATGAAAGCGGACAAAAATAAAAAAAGCTGAAGTTTTACAACACAGGTCACTGGGAGGAGGGGGTAAGTGCTGTATATGATACTGAGGTTTTTAAAAGCAACTTTTAACTATGCTGGGAGATTTTTATTTAATATTTAAAGTGGCAGAAGGATTTAGACAGTTAACTTTAAATTTTTCTTAAATATAATTTTAAAATTTTGACCACTACTATATATTAAAATAAAATTAAACAATTATAGGAAGGTGCGACAATTAAATTACTTACTAATGAAAAATATATCACATCTTTACAGTAACTAATTCAAGAGAAAACTTACTTCTACTTCTTTCAAGAACCGCGATATTGGGTTTTAAAATCGTGTGAATGTGAATCCCGATACTAGATTTCAAAATCATGTGAATTTAAATCGCGATTTCGGATTTTAAAATCACAATTTAATAAAGTTTACTAAAATGGTCATCCACCAAACTCCCCCCTTCCTCAATTGTACATTGTTTTAACAAAACAAAAAAGTATGAAGCACATTTTAATTTATTTTATTTTAGGAAATTTATAAAATTGTACACATTGTAATAAGAATTCTCTGTATTGAATACATGTTTAAGTAGGATTTCATTAATGAAAGACACAGAATATAAACAAATCGTTAACTCTCTTATATAATGCTAAATTAAGATATACAGTACAGAACCCGTTATCCGGAAATCAGAAAACCGGAAAACCAAAAAACCGGAACGAAATTCGATAAATTTTTCCGCCATTTAAAAAAAAAATATTATTTTCCACATAAGATTTTAGGATTTTTCTTTCTATTTTGAAAGATCTTTACCTTACCATCATTTTGGAAATAATCTTTAGTGTACTACTTCATCGTTTTTTCTTCCTTTTAAGATTATTTCCAATATTTTTTTTTTTTTTTTTTAGTTAGGTTTAACAATAAAAAAACGGCTTTTTGCAGCGATTCAGAAAACCGAAAAAATCAGTTATCCGGAATAGCGATGGTCCCGATCGTTCCGGATAATAGGTTCCCTACTGTATATATTTTTTAAAAGATTAGTACGATTTTAAGTGCAATTATTTGCATAGAAATTTTTTCTTAATTATTTTTTGCCTCTGAGAAACAGAATTTAGTGTACTGTGCACAAAATAAAAAACCCCAGACCAACCTGAATAACTTTTGACCCAATGATCGCATCTTCACGTTCCAGGACTCAATCTTAATGGTTCACCGGGGTGACCTCAAATATGCTAATTAATTAGGGCAAACTTCATTAAATGTGTTCAGTCAAAGATAATTACATAAAAAAAAATTTTTAAGCAAGTAGTTATTATTCTATTTAATAATAGCTGAAAAAAATTTAAATTTTAAGGTATGCAATTTTTTTATACATAATTTTAAAGAATATATTTTTACATATTAGAATAAAAAATTAGAGCGAAACAGACAAATTGCTCCAGAGAAATCAACTTTCAAACTTTTTTAAAGCTTGATTTCTCAGAAACTAAGCGACAGATTTCCCCCAATCTTTGTAATTTTCCATGTAAAAATGCTTCCTTTAAAATGATTCTAAAAAATTTTATACCTTGCAATTCAAAACTTTTTCAACTATTATTAAATAAAAATAATAAACTTACTTAACTTAGCATATTTGAGATCACCCCCTCAAGCAATTGAGAAGTAGTATTAGAATGTGAAGATTTGGTCATTAGATCAAAAGTATATTCAGGTTGGTCATTTCTTTATTTTGCACACTGTTCATTAACAAACACATTAAACAGTACTTGGTCATATTCGAATTGTCTATCTTCTGATTAGTAGACCTTTCTTGAAAAAACATAAGATAGAAGTACAATTTCAAAAATTTAAATCTGAATTTAATTGGCACTATAAATTTAATATTATTAAAATGTTATGCATGTATTTAACAAATACTACAAAAAAAACGAATGATACACGGAAATAGCAAGAGATTGATAAAAAACTTTTTCTGCAATATATCTGCTCTTTATATAATTAATTTTAACACAGTAATAAAAGTTTTATTTCAAATATTTAAATGGAAAGAAATGTCAGCATTATTTATTTTGAACCTCTTTGGATTCTGTTTTGATGATTTATTTCAAAATGGTCATTTTCCAAGTTTATCGCAATAGTTTTTCATAGTTAGGTAATAAAAAAATAAAAAAGCAATACACTATTATTTTGTATCAATAATCTATGCTCTTAACAATTTCACGTTTTCTTAGCTTGTGCAGAGCTTGTTAAAAAAAAAAAAAAAAAACTTTTTTTTTTTTTTTTACGAATGCTGAATAGCTTAAGCAATAATTCAATATATAATATGGTAAAATATGAATTTTTATGTTGAATAATCTTTAACTATGGCAGAATAATTTTATTTTCAAAAAATACTGCTTTTATTAAAATGAACAATTCAGCTAATTCATTCAAATAATATTAAAAGCACATACTTTTCAAAATGATGACAATACAATTGTGTTGGAATGGTTAACAGTTCGTCATAGGCAGAGGTTACTTCTTTCAAATTCTTGTTCTCCTCTAGCCATCCCACATAGAGATCCCATAATCTATCAGAACGAAATTCTCGCCCAGCTGCACTCAAAGCTCTCTTAAATAGCCTAGAAAATGTTAAAATAATACACATTGAAAATATTTTTAAGATCGTTATCAATTGGAAAAAAATAATCACACTGGTTATTAAGAATTAACAATAATATAAAACATGGTGAATGGTATCAACAAAATAGTCCTGGGGCTGCCCTGGAGCTAAAAGGTGATTGGAAACTACAGACAGCTATCACAAGACTAATCACTGGTCATACTCGCGGACTAACATTTGTTCAGGGTCAAAAGACGTTCCCGCCTAAAATGTAGTGCTCACCAGGCTTCACCTGATCATTTGCTGACCTGTATGGGACTGGAGAAAAATTTTATTTTGGAGAATCCGCAGATGGTGTTTGATTTTCTGTCGGTGAACGGTCTCCTGGACTTTGTCTAGCCTTGTTCTGGGCCAAGAGGAATAAGTACCACCACCACCATAATATAAATTTTTTTTAAAGCGACAAGCAAACCGAACACCAAATTAACCATTGTTTATAAATAAAGATATTTTATGCCATGAAAAATATAGTTAGCAAGTGAAAAATGTTTAAATTACTTCATAAGTCTATTAATATTTTGAAACACTGAAGCCAGTTTTATTACAGATGTAATTTTAATTGTAGTTGATGAAAATATTTGAAAAAGTTTAAATATAGTGATTGATTATTATGATTAAGAACTACCACTACAATTATTAAATATCAATTTAGTAGTATATAAAAGATGCTAACTCAATTCAATTTTGAAGTGCTTTTTGATAGATTAAGTTTTACATTGTCATAGTAGTGAGGTATATCAAACAGAACTTTTAAAAATAACACAATAAGAAAATATATATATTTTAAGAAATAAAATAGTATAGTTACATTTTTATATTTTCTTCAGAATCATCTTTGCCATTCTGCTGAGTCTTGTAAAAATTAATATAATGAATCCACAAATCTACACTCAATGGTATTGCACTTGTACCTTCTTCAAAAATCTAAAGCAAAAAAGCCATTTTGTTTAATACGTAAAAATTGTTACAGAAAATCATAATTCTGAAATGAATTAACTTTAAAATTAGTATGTGACAACAGATAATTAGACAGCTTCTAAAAGTATATATTTAAATGGAATTACTACAACTTCTAAGTTAACATATAATTAATCCTTATGGATTTTATATTTAATAATCAAAATATTGATTAATGGTAAAAATAGAATTCTATTGTCCAATTAGCATAAAAGGAGATTAGTGATAGATATTAGCTTGTTTTAGATTTTAACAAGAAATAAGTAATAGAAGGAAAAGTGATATTAAAACTGATAACATACTACACATAATTATCTAAAATAATTCAAAACTTACCTTTTGAGCAGCATCAAAATTGTTCAAATTTTTTTCCATATCGGCATACTTCTTCCAATACCCATAGCAATATGGGTAATGTTTGAAGAAAGCTTGAAATGCTTCTCTTGCAGCTTCAATATTTTTCTATAATTAACAAATAAATTATAAAAAGTTAAAAAATTATATAAAGGACTAATTTGTGAAAATAATATAGAGAGACCTCTTACACTAAAAATTAAGCAAAAAATTCAATAAGATACATATACAAAAAACTGGTTGAAACAAAGGTTTCATCTTGTTGAGGTACTCATTTGATTTTGTCTTTGCGGTAAAATTTTTCATAGGAAGCAGATACATGGAAACATTTTTGTTAATAACTGTAAAAAAATGAATGCACAATATTTATGCCAAGAATTATGAAAATGAATCAGTGGTATTCTATCTCTAGAAAACAAAAAGTGTGAATAATTTTTATTACCTCTGTTTCTATAAAATGAAGCAGATATGTCCATCCTGTAAAATCTGATGGATTGTCTTTCACAACTTGCCAATATTTTTCTAGCTCAGCTGCTTTACTTTCTTCAGAATCTAAAAGAAATTACAAACAGATTTTCACAAGTAGAAAATATTTTATTTGTATTGAAATACTACATATGCTAAAAAAGAGCAAATTTCAGAATCTATTCTACAGGGGTCTGTGTAGATTTTTATGAGAGGTACCTATTTTATGAAAATTTAAAACTTAATTTATGAAAATTAAAAATTATATTAAAAAATCAATACCAAAATATGGTGAAGTAAGAAGATATTTTCAAAAATTGTCACTACAATTGAAAATCATTTGACTGGTAAATTTTTATATATTTTTCCCCATATATTCAAAAATAATTTTGCTATTGTAAAACTTTGGGCTTAAAAAAAAAACATGCATTTAATAGTACTTGCACTAAAAGTTATTTTAAATATGAGAACATTTCCCACGGGGTCATAAAGAAAAAAGTTTCACAGAGAAAAAAATTTTTAATAAAAAAATAAAGGACTGATAGAATAAACTTCGAACACTGTTCGAATTTCAACTTCTTTTTAAAGCTTACAGAAGGAGCGTCTCCTATTTTAATTTTAAAAAAATATAGCTTGTTACAATATGGCGTAAGCTACCACACCACACTATCTGACCAAGCACTTTCCAACTATTTGTATAGGCTTAAGTAACCGAGGATTTATCGTTTGTCACGGATACAAAAAAACTAAATTTTAAGAGACGGGTAGGAGAATCTTTGAACTTGCCTTTCTTAAAAGTATTTTGTGAAACTACCGTCTTTTCTAAAGTTGAATTTGTGAAGGTACCGCCAAATGAAAGTAAATTTACCCTGGACAGACCCTTGCTTTATAACTTAAAATTTTTTTAAAAAAATCACAGATTACATCAATCATGAGTATTGAGTAAACTTGGGGCCCAATAGTATATCTCTAATAAAGATAATAACCGTCAAAGAATTATATAGCAACAGAGGATACGTCTTAGTAAATGGAAAAAGGACTGAAAATTAATTTTGACACGAAATTCTGGTATACACATGAAACACACTAAACCCTGATAAATATTATAGGGGTGATAGTGGTTGCATGAAAGAATACCTGAAATTTTAGCAAGAAAAAAGTATACGTAAGAGGTCAAGGGTCATACTGACTGTGGTCAAGTTTTGGGTTAGGGAAATTATTTTTAATTAAAATTTAATAAAATGGAAAGATATTGATACATTATTTAATAAGCAGGGTAGATACATAACTAACTCTTTTTAGACGCTTTTCCATAGAATTAGTTACTCCAAACTCAGTAAAACAGATCATGCGAAGAAACAATTTTTAAACCAAGCAAATGCGCATCTCAATGACTGACTTTTAAATTGCGTAAATATGAATAAGGATATTTGTTTTTATAATAGCAAGAATCACGGAATTGAGTTTTTTAAATTGCAAGAATATAAATCACGATATAGGATTTTTAAATCACAAAGTGTGATTTTTAAATGTATCAAACTCTGATGTTTGGGTTTTAAGTGAAGTGTTCTTGGATGAAGAAGAAGTGTAATTTTAAATCACATAAATAAGAATCATGGTGATTTTCAAATTGAGTTAATATGAAAAGTAGATAAGAAAATGGACCTTGCTTCAAAGAGACTAAATTTTTCATAAATATGAGGGGGGGGGGGACACTATCACAGGAATTAACGAGTTTACGGAATTGAAACAGAAAAAAATACCACCCCCGAGAGTAGATGATTAACTAAGGCGCACTTTCTATCCTCTTATCAAGCAGTGGAGTGGACCTAACAGCAGGCATTAAATCTGTGCACGGGAGTAAGCCCTTTTAAATTAAAAAAAAAAAAAAAAACCTCTGGCCTAAAAATGAATTTTCCAGACTTCTCCAGAATTAGAAAATTAATTTCCTTAATCTTTTCAGTGGAAATTTAAAAAAATCAGAACACTTGTCAGCTACGGAAAATAAATTGAGAATGACATAAAATCATCAATTAAAAGAATTTTCACTTACTATTAATCAAATACATTACAAGATAAAATACAGACAACAAAAAAATTACTTACAAATAATAAATTCTTAGTCTGGCTTTCAAGTATCTTATCTCGTTTGTATCCATCTTATGTTTTTGACTAGTCTTTCTAACTTAAATTTAGTGTAGTTCCAATAAAGAAAAATATTTAGTAAATATATATTGAAAATATATTGCCCAAGAAAAATATTTCGGAATTTAATTATTTAGAAACTAATCGTCGAAATGATGGTAGGTTACAAAATAAAGATGAATAATACATCACTTGTGCACAAGAAGAAAACAAAAATAATTACCTTTCTTTTTGCTGCTTCCATTTTTTTCATCCATTTTACTTGAAAGTTCTAAAATCAAAAACATATATTAATTTTTTATTTATCATTAAAAAACAGCATCTATTTATCATTTAAAATTAAAATGCACTGAGAATCCAGTAAGGTTATTCACATAATTCATAAAACTGACCAGACCACTAAGTTCCATAAGCATCTTTCTTATACTAAAAAATTGACTATAATACTAACTATAAATAGATTTTTCATATAGATTAAGGTGAATTTTCTTTTTTTGAAAAAAGGCATTGAATTTTCAAAACAATTAAATTTCATAAAGATAACTAAAATACTTTTAAATATATTAATATAATCGTTAGACTGTCCTCATGCAATATTCATAAAAACTTTTCACAGAACCACTATTAAAAAGATAAATAATTTACAAAATTTATTTACATATTTTTTTTTTTTAACAGAGTTCTATAATGGCTATATCACACGAGAGAAAGTAAGTGCAACTGTAAGTGTAATCTCTCCAAAAATTGCTCGAAAAATTCTTGTGTGATATAGAAATCACGGTTGCACGAAATATCTGCAACCGGTCAGGCAATTTCTTATGTGAACCAATCAGATCGTTTGCTTTTTACAAATGTAAATAAAAATGGCGGCGTTAGGAAGAGGACGATCGGATGAAATTTTTTTATAGATGAGAGGGAACAGTTTTTTAGTTTAATAATAACATTTCCTTTAAAATGAAAGCATTAAAAATACTTTCGCACTATGAGATGACCATCTCAATGCAGTTGATGTACTACCATAACAGTAGCCTGCACACGATTTTAGTATCGGTGAGTATAGTACACTATTTTTGCGATTAATTTTCCTTCAAAATATTTATTTATTTTAAGCTAATAAAATTAAAACTTATTATAATTTGTTCCGATCAAAGTTGTAATTACTTTAAATAGAAATAATTTCTATTTTAATATATGTAAAGATTTATACTGGCGAAAAGCTTTACTTTGAAATATTCGCCAAGCAACTCGCCAAACTTTGTTACATTACTATAACATAAAATATAATAATGATTATATTTCTTTATTTTTAAATTTTAATCTTTATTTCTGTTGATTGTAAAAGCATGTGTCCGATTATTTGAAAATTTTTTATTATTATAATTATTAGTGAAATAATTATTTTATTCTTCCCTAAGAATTCTTTTAATTTTTGAAAATCTCATTTTAAAACAAGTTAGAAAATGTGTGGTAAATATTTACCTTGTTTCTCACAAAGTTACCCTATTTTCCAGTAATTATTGAAAAGTATTACAAGAAAGGTAGTATATTATATATAAAAAGCAATTATTAAAAAAGCAAATTCCCAATCTCCTTGTCTGTTTCTACATTCATCCCCTCTATTTTTTTTTTTTTTTTTGTATGATGATTTGCATAATATTTTGTTTATAATTATTCAAAGTTAACTAATGATACTTTACTTTTTATTTATACTTCACATTTATCTTTTGATACTTAGCTTTTCTATAATGACAGTAAGTATGTAAGTGTACCTTACTAATTTTTCAATATACTTTTTTTTCCATACATTTTTAAGAGTCTTAGTTTATAAATACAATTTATTTTTCTTGAAACAAATTTCAATCCAAACATAAGAACTACAAAACCAAACATACCTGCCATCTTTCATTAGTGTATAGAA
Source organism: Parasteatoda tepidariorum (assembly GCF_982258835.1). Classification (NCBI taxonomy): domain Eukaryota; kingdom Metazoa; phylum Arthropoda; class Arachnida; order Araneae; family Theridiidae; genus Parasteatoda; species Parasteatoda tepidariorum. The sequence goes on from NC_141757.1 coordinate 80,294,350, forward strand.
TAATCTTAGAACTACGTATAATCAAAATATCTGTCAAACTTAAAATAAGTTTAAAAGGGATACCTAAGGACTTAAATGATTTCAAATTAATGGTATTTAATCTTCCTTATTCTAATAATGTGTTGGTAAAATTTTATCATGAAAGTGATTTCTTTCTTTTATTTCAGATATTTCGTATAATCCTGTAAGGTTTGTCTGATAAAGAAGGAAAGAGATGTAATACTGTTTTTATGGAAGAAATTAAAAAATAAGAAATGAAAATGAATAATGTTCTAAATGTTTCACTTGACAATAAATGTTTTATTTTTTAAATTGATTCTTGTATTATTTAAAATGCAAAACAAAACACGTAAAAGGCTATAACAAAATAATATGATACATAAAAAGTATGTTCTTAATAAAATATTGTTTTTTTCTTAGTTATTAATAAATTTTAATCTATATACTGTATATTGCAATAAATCTGTCCTAAAATAAATCCTATAATTTTTAATTAAATTATCTTATACCAATAATGAATGTTTTAAATTTTACAATAATAAAATATAAGTATGACATTGAAAATCCTCTTATATTTAAAAAGCAATTTTACTAAGAAATTGGAAAAAATAATTTTCATAAAAGTGATATTCCTGATATGCAATGTGTAAATGAATAATATTGATGATCCCTTAATGCAATGTAAATTAATTTGATGAAAATAAAATTCTGAGACATTGTAGTATAGACAAGTCTGACATTATTTATTATGTATTTTTTAGACTCAATTAAAAAAATGGAATTGATTTGATAGATCTAATAGTTTTGATGTCATAAATATTTTATGAGTGAAAGCTAATTCAAAAATTTTATATTTCATACATTGAACCATCATTTCTTCTAAAGAATTATTTCAAAGGACTATGTTTTTGAATTATGCTTAAAAAATAAATTTGAAGAAATGCCTTACTTGATTAGATAGCAATGTCAGTTGCATAAAGTGGTATAAGTCATAAAATTGTCCTTTATACACATGAAACTTTTTATAAATTTTCGAATTGTTAAACTATTAAATCAGACAGCTTGTTTTTATTCTCATTTGATTTAGTGTTTACATCGATAATGATACCGCACTTGCCTAGCTAGCATGTTAGATAGTAAATATATATAAATAATACCGCACACCCTCGGTCCCTACGCAGACTGATCCAAGTGGTCACCCACCCGCACACTGACCGTAGCCAGTGATGCTTGACTTCGGTGATCTGCTGGGAACCGTGTCTTAACGATCAGTTCACTGCGGGACCAATGAATTCTGAAAACGTGAAATAGAAAAATGTGAAAAGCACGTTTTTACATAATATGTGACGAAAATCGACATTCGCTTTCATAAATCTCATTTTCGAAAAGGGAAAATAAGGCACTTTTTAAAAACACTTATTAAGAAAAGCACCTTTAAGGGCCTTTAAAAAATGAAAATCGAAAATAAGCACCTTTAAGCACTTTTTAAAAACGCTACACACCATGTTTTATACTTTAGTCATTCACATCAAGATAAAAAAAATCGTCAAAATTCTAGATAGTATTTAAGTCCATCCCCCTTTCACCCCCTTATCTTTTTAGGGACACAGCATGAAATTCAATGATATCTTAATATCATCTCATATTATGAGGTAGAAATCATAATCCTTTTCATACTATGCTACTTCACTAATGGGGAAATAAAGTTTTCAGAATTTTAATTTGCTGCTGAAAAAAAGACTTAACAGAAATACAAATGTAAAAAATTAAATCAAAATCAATCAATATTCTACAGCGTCTGTGATTTCTTTCTCCTCCCTTTACGAACATCGTTGAGAAACTATGATATAATAGAATCATATGATAAAATTAAATATGAGCCAAAAGTAAAGATAAATAACAAAATATGGTAACCCAATTACATGCAACCGTTCAGGCAATTAAGCAACCCTATCGGCAACTCCGAACGGAGGAATTGCGCTTAGAGTGTCACTTACACTTGCAGTTACACTTACGGTTGCACTTATTTTTCTCTCGTATGATAAAGTCATTAAGGAGAGAAGGAAAAAAAAACATAGAAAAAGGCAGACTTAATTTCCATTATCTACAGATTTTTTCTCATGCCATATTAAGATAATTTTAAAATTTAGTAATATATTTCAATAATAAAAAGCTAAGTTTTAAAATTTTGAGCTTACAAAATTTTCCTTGTCATAATGTATATATGTCACTAAAATTAAGCATCACTAGTGTGAGAATATTACTTCGACAAATATTATAAGTTGTCCGAAAATGAAAACATGCCATATAAAACTCAAAACTTTCACGATAATGCGAAGTACTAAACAATAGTCAGGTATTCCATAGATACAATTATATTTTAATACCCATGATAACATCCGAAGTGAAATTTTCACCCCAGTATATTTCGGTTCATTATTTTTCTTCTAATTTTTAAAAAAATCACTTCAACATGCATTTGATGAGACATTTGAATGGGAAAACTTTTTCTGTAACTATTGAAACTACCATTTTCTTCTATTGCTGCAGAACTAAATGGGAATATTTCCATATCATGATCAGCCCACCAGGGCATCAAATTATCTTTAAATGAGAAATTAAAAAAAAAAAAAAACATGGGAAAAATTTGCCTTGAGCAGGCTACAAGATATACTTAGTTACTCACGGGTTGCTGCCTGGGAGTTGCCAAGACATGGCTATTATTCTGCCACATATCAGTAATAGATATCTCCCCTAATAAATATCCTCAGTTACCATGAAATGAGAGAAGAGTAGATCTACCTAGTAAACAGTTGATCTATTTCTAAAATGTTAGTGAAGTATAGCATTTTTTAATAATATTGATAGCATAAAGACAATATCATAATGTTCTGCAGAAATCAGCATGTTGTCCTACATGAATTTAACAGGTTAAATATCCTATCTTCAATTTCTTTTCAAAAGTTTAATAAAATAATTATATTTTTCTTATTTGAAAACCTCACTCCTTATTTTAGTGAGATGTTAGTGTAAATTGTTAACATGTCTCTGAATTTATGCTAAAAAAAGTACTTGTATCCAGCAAATATTTTTTGTTTATCATATTAACAGGTATGGAAAAATTTAAAAAAAGTATGTTAAGAATCAAAATTATTCGAATACTTCTACGTTGCGAGTAAATATGTAGGATATTTACGTGCGCAGACGATATAACTACTTCCAATTATAATGTCAGTTTCCGTTTGGAAGACGGGAGTCGATTGTATAATATGAAAACTAAGAAATATGGAACACATAAACATATCTTAAAAGATGATATAGTCTGAGATGTGAACAATGAGAAAATCTAAGTATCATTGAAACAAAGACGGAAATTAACATGAGAATCAATCTCAATATTTAAATAAAAACTACATCTTTCGTGATTTAATTATTTTCGCATGTAAGCCTACTTACCACAACTCAAAATTTGTCCAAAATATTTTATAAATAATGAGTTGATGATCCAATTTCAGTCGAAGAATTGACCAGTCTTAAAACTAGAAAATTTCAATAGTTAATAAATATATTAATTTTAATACGATATATATTTTATAAACAAATAAAAACGAATTAATTGCCGGGGTCTTCTACTTTCGCCAATCAGTAATCCGAATCAGTTGCCATTCAAGGAAATGGTAAAAGTAAGATTAAAATTATGTTCGTAAAAGTATTATAATAGCAGTTCCTATGTTTGTGTTTCAACGGTTGAACAAGAAAAAAGCTCCTGAATCAAGAAAAAACGTTTTGAACAGAGTGAATGCAATAAACTGAATAAACCTTTCTAGTATACTCTAACAAAGCTGTCAACTACCAACACGAGCTATGTGCACGTCGTATGCAAGGTATTAACAACAAATGAACAGTTTCTATTTCAATCGCCTGATGTGAATTTGTGTAAGTTTATTATCCTTAATAAAAAAATCGAGTTTTAATAATTTCTTATTCTGATAATTTTTAAAAGTGTTTCAGTTTTAATTGAAATTTAACAGTTATTTTTAATTCAATATTTGTGTATAATGCCAGAGTTCATATTTATTTATAGGAATCAAATTTTTCCCTCATCTTTATTTAAAGCAAGAGATAAAAAGCTATCAGCCATAAATTTTTATTAACTCTTAAGGTTGGAATAGAAATGGAACGAGGTTCGTGTCCCTTTTAGGATCTCTGAAGAAATTTTGTTTTTAACACATAACAGTAAACTTAGACTTGGGAAATTTTTTTCTTTTTTGCTCATTTTAATTGTATTTGTTGTCTATCTCAAGTAAAAATCAGTATCTAAAGAACGTTTGAACTAACTTATTTTATTGATTAGCTGTGTTTTCGTTACTATTTCGTGATAATGACAAGTTTTACCTTAGATCAATCACAAGACTAGTTTTCCAGGTATCAGTTTAAAAAATCGCCTAATTTAGGTAAAAAAAGAAGTGTTAGTATGAATAAGAATTTTATTGAAAAGAAAAATAATAATTTTAACGCATTATAGAAATTTGCAACTTCAGTTTCGATTGTTGACATTTCTTAACTTCAGAACAAAAACAAAAAAAAGGCAATAAGAACAAGAATAAACTTCTACTCAAATAAAAATTTTACTAGGTTATTTTGATGAAAAGTTTTATTGTTTGCATGCATAAGATAAAAAGAAATTTTAATTATATGTAATTTAAAAAATGCCACCAAGGCCAATTTGTTCCAATTTCTAAAGCATCAAAAATTTAGATAAAATTGACCAATTATGTTTTAAAATGTAAGCAAACAATATCTATTATATTTTTAATTCCTATAGAGCAAATGGTGTGGTTAAGGAAAAAATATTTTGAAATTAAAAAAACAAAGGTGTTTTTCTAGTTTATTGTCATTACTTGGTAGACCAAAATGCATTATAAAATAACAAACAAGAGTTTGGTTTTAAATCACTGTGTTTGCATACCAAATATGATCTTAACGTAATGTAAAAAATTTTAAGTTATACTAAGTTGTTTTTACACTAAAGAGTTAAAATTCTTAATATTTCTTTAAAATTATAGTTATATTCTATTTTTTTTAAAGTATTAATTAAATTTTCAGTTAAATATTATTTAAAATATTTTCTTTCATTTACATATTGATTTTTTCCCTTTCCTTTTAAAATATTTAAGTGATGTGCAGAGCCGGATTATACCTTTCGTAGGCCCTAGGCACAGAGCCGTATTATACCTTTTGTAGGCCCGAGGCATAGCGGTTTTTGAGCCCTCCCCACCTTCCCCCACTCCTCCCCTCTTTTCAAAATATATGCTAAAATTTTCTTGCATATTTTTTTTTACATTTTTATTAATATGGATTTTAATGTACAAATTTGTTTATCGAACTTTATCTGCAATACTGACATACTGCCGATATTGCAGTTGATATCGATAATACCATTATGATTAGTTCAATCGATAACTATGTAAACACTTCACGTCAACAATACAACAACAAACCAGCAAAAAAAAAACAGCGAAATTGATAGTGAGATTAATTACCAGAAATATTTATACTACAAATAGCTTCATAGTTTTCATGATACTACTATGATAACTAAGTGAAGGAAATTAACATTGTCAAAAGTAAATCTTTTGAAATTATTTATAAATAAATTTGCAAGGTAGGTTAAATGTTTACTAATAGTAAAAAAATGATTTAATACTATTTTAATAAAATGCTTAGTTTGGAATTCGACAGCATAATACAAGATTTCGTTGAATCCAAAAATCGCAAAAAAGTAATATATTAGATCATAAGATTCTGCAAAATAATTTATTACCGAAAAATATTATATTTTTATTTGTATCTTCATAATTTTGTGCAAAATACACTTGTTGTTTTTAAAGCTAAATTATTTTTGTTAACAAATTTTTTTCTCCCAAGTTTTTCGTAGGCCCTAGGCACGTGCCTAGTGTGCCTATAGGTTAATCCGGCCCTGGTGATGGGACAATAATTACATTTCGCCATAATATGAAACGATATAACGTAATAAATTATTTCTAGACATTCTCTTTTCAACATAAATTAGTTTGTATATGTAAAAAAATTAATATTTGACCTTAATTACTACATTGAATGTGTTAATTAAGTTGTGAATAATAATATTTATACCTATAAATGTAATTTTGTGGCAGTATTTAACTCAGCAGTTTTATCCATGATTAAAACTGTTTTTTTGCCTGGGAAGAAACTTGTCAGCTCTATTGCCAACCTTGTATGAATGTTTGCCCAAGTCTTTTCATGTATATTTGTCTTTAATTTGTTGTATAGATATAACTTTTCTTTCAGATTTTAAAATCCTCATGTGGCTTCATTGAGTTGTAAACTCTCAAGAAAAGATGGCTGCTACAAATCCTTTTGTGGAGGAGATTGACTTTCGTGAAATAAAGCTACAAGGGGTAAATTTTTTTAAAATCATTTGTGTTTGATTTATACTACATATTAGAAATTGAAAAAAAAATTAGTGAGATGATCTTTTTTTTTATTTTATACTTAAATTCTTTTATGTGTACTTTATTTTATACTTTGTTTACTTATTCTGATATTAAATGTTCATCAAGTTATCACTATGCAGTAATCTTACAAATTATTATCATAAGTAATCATATTTAGCTCGATCATGTTTTTCTGTATAGAAATAAAAGGTTTAAAAAGTCAGTAAATATCACATTTATTAAAATAATTTTAATGCTTGCTTTTATGTTAATAATGTGCAGGTTATAATAGTTTATTTGCCTGGTACCACAATTTACTGAGTCAATCTATAGCTCAGTATTCATAGACTCGCTTGGCCATACCTTGTTAGGTGATGATGATGTTCATAAATTCAAATTTGGTTTTGACCATAACACAGCCAGTCAGAGATGATTGTAAAAATTGCTCTTAATTTAATGTATACATAGCAAGATTTTTATATGTTAGTTAAATAAACATTAAAAACAAAAAATTTATGTTAACTTCTTAAAACTCAGAATTTTTAAAAATGTTCATACATTTAAAAATGTAAATAAATGCCTCTGCAACTTTTGATCACATAAATAAATATCTCTCTATATGAAAGATTCATAAGCACAGCCTTTTTGATCAGATTTCAAACTTACATTACGTGTATTGTTGTGTAAAAATTATAACATTAAGAAATTTTAAATTGCGATTTGGTATTGAAAAATGTACAAGGATTATAATGGAATTAAAAAAATTTCACTTTTGATGTTTAGTTTAAGAATTATTAATCAACACAAGCTTTTTTTTTTTTTTTTTTTAAAGAAAACAATTTTTTTTAAAATTTATTATTCAAAAGTTATTTAAATTTTAAGTGTTTATTTGTTTTTTTTTTTTTTTTTTTTTTTTTTTTTGAAAATTTTCTCTTTTTTTTGCTCTATTTTATATTTTATTATGCTATGCAAAAACTATAAGACTTAAGAACTTAAAATTACAATGGATTGTAGAAAAATGTATGGAAAGTACAATGGAGTAAAAAAAAAACAAACAAAAAACATTTGAATATTAGTTAGAGAATTATTAACTGAATAAATGGCATTCAAATCAATAAAAAAAAAAGGCTTAAAAATCAAGACTGGGTTTCACTCTCGCATTTCCTAGAAAATTCATTCTCTATAAAGCTCAATAAAGAATTTAAGCTTCTATTAAAAAATATGAGCTTTCACGACTGCACTACTCAAAACTGGGTCGATCCTTAAATAAAATTAAGTCAAAATGACATGTACTTACAGTATATATTCATATATTTATAATTTTAGTGCGTAAAATATTTTTTGATACTTGTACAAGTCAATTTTGTTCCTATTTCTAAAATAGCAGAAACACTTCATTTTCTGCACAAAGGATCCTTTGTTTGAAATTCATAATTATTAACTAAATTAAAATGAGCATAACCAATGCAGATAAAAACTGCTTAAATACTTAAATGATTTATTTTCAACAGGTCGTTGGAAAAGGCTCCTTCGGAACTGTTCGCAAAGGAAAATGGCGAAATTTAGTTGTTGCTATAAAAATGATAGAAACTGAACAAGAAAAAAAGGCTTTTATTGTTGAGGTAATACTAAGAATACAGTTTTCGATTCTATATAATGTAATGATATAAAAAGATCATGATTCCTAAAAGGAGTTTTCTGATTTTTTAAGGTGCAACAGCTGTCAAGAGTTAATCATCCAAATATTGTTAAGTTGTATGGAGCCTGTACAAAAACTCCAGTAAGTAAATTTAAAAAAAAAAATAATAAGATTCATTTATCTGTCACTTTAAATTGCAGTTTTAATTTAGGATAATTTTTTTTTAAAGGTATGTTTAGTTATGGAGTATGCTGAAGGCGGTTCTTTGTACAATGGTAAGTTTATTTTTTTAACTGATTCTTTCTTACTCATAGAAATTATTATTTACAATCAAATTTAATGTATATTAATAATTTTTATTTAAAAATCATTGTTTATGTTGTTCTTTATCAAGTCTTTTTTAATTAAATCTATTCAACATTGAACATATTTTATGCAAAAAACTAAAATATTAAAGTTCCTCCTAGTTATTTATACTTTTTATTTAAAGATATAGTATTAGTTTTTGTTTTTAACTTTCTGAGCATTTAATTTGAGATTTTCACAATTTATAACCTAGTTGCTTTCTGAAAAAGCAAACTACTTTCTCTCTATGTACCAATTGAAAAAAAATAAGCAGGCAAATTTCTCCAAACCTTAACACTTAGAGAGTTAATCAATATTGAATGAAAAGCACAGTATTATATTTCATGCAACAAAAATTTATGTCGACTTAATCACTTATGTCAGCATATACAAATAAAAATAAATTTTTAATGTTTATGCAATATTTTTAATTAATTAATGAATGGAACAAGAATTCTTATGTCTAAATAAGTATTACCCTATTTGGTTGCTTTTAATTTCGTAGAGGTCAAGTAAAATATTCAGTTAATGTATCTTATTTAATAAAAAAAGAAATAAAAACTACAACTAAAGGAAGAAAAAACTTGATAAACTATATTTAACATTTATTAGAATCATGTTAATGACCAAAAATTGTATATTACATGCAAGGTTACTTACAAGGTTGATAGATCTTTAAATTGATCTTTAAAAATGATTTTTGAATTGTAAGTTAATTTTTACATTAAAAATATTCAATATGTTTTTATTTTAACTTCCAGACCGTGTCAAAACTGGTTAAAAATTTTTATTTGAATAAAAAATAATTTTGCTCTGCAAACTAACTATTAATCCAATAGATATTTAATTTCTCTGAATATTTGTAACATTAATTTTGTTACTGGTGTTAGAATTAACAATAAGAAAAATAAATGTTGATATTAATATTTTTTTGTTTTAAAGAAATGTTATAAAATGATTTTTATATTTGAGTAAATTGATTACATTTTAGTTCTGCACTGTATGAAACAAGTGGTATACACAGCTGCTCATGCTATTAGTTGGCTTCTCCAAACTGCAAATGGTGTTGCATACCTTCATAACATGAAGCCACCTCTTATTCATCGTGACCTTAAACCACCTAAGTAAATAATTTCTTTATAACTAAAGTAAACACTAAATGTTTAGTGTACTTCCTTAAGTGAATGAAAGTTAAATGACACACAAAGCTATGCAATTCAAAAGACTGTTTCTTCATCATTCGATGTTGCTAGGTCTCAATTTCTTTTCTTGTGATAGATGAAACAATCTTCTGAAACTTGTAGGCTTGTGACTTTATTATGGTATATTTTAAGAGGTCTGATAAATATTATGTGTGTTATTCAATAGTTTGCTTTCTTGCAAACTAACATTCTTCATTATTAGATAAAATGGTGTTGCTTGCTCACAATTTCTTTTCTTGTGATAGATGAAACAATCTACTGAAACTTGTAGATTTGTGTTTTTGTCATGATGATAGAAGTCTGATATGTGTCTTTCAATAGTTTCTTTTTTTGCAAACTAACAATTAGTAAAGTATCTTTATTAACATATAAATAAATAGATTAGATTCTTTTAACCCCTTCCTTCTCACTCCGGTGAAAATGACATGGTGAGGTTTCGTCCTCTATTTCTTTCTCCTGTGAAATTTCAGTGCTGGAGTGTTCAGTAGTAATGCACCAATAAGAATAAAACTAATTCATTTCTTTTGCCTGAAAAACATTTTACTTCTCATTTTACTCACCAGATGGCAGTATCAGGATATTTTTAAGGTAATTGTAGGTAGTTAGTTTATTTTAAACTAGATGTCAGTTTATTTTTAACTAGATGTCAAAAAATAGGCACTTTTATGACCGTTTTCTTGAAAATTGACCTTTCATTAGGAGGCTAATATCTGAATTTATAATTTTAGTTTTATAGAGAAGTAATTACATTAGCCTTTATTTAGTAGCCATACATTTTTGGATTTAATATGACTTTTTAACAAGTAAAAAAACTTGTAAATGATTCTATTGTATATCATGGAATATTGAAATGTGCTAGTGTAGTCATAATAAATAAATATATTGCAGATATGAAGTGATATTTTTTTTTGTGTGAAAATTACTCAATGGCTTTTTACTTATTGTCTTTTTTCCAGTCTCTTGTTAATAAATGGCGGAACTGTTTTGAAAATCTGTGATTTTGGTACAGCTTGTGATATACACACAAATATGACTAATAGTAAAGGCAGTGCAGCTTGGATGGCACCTGAAGTCTTTGAGGGTAAAATAATGATTTTTTATATTTAGTTTATCATTTTTATAATATTGAAATTTTAAAGACTTATTGTTTGATGTTTATTTGTAGGCTCTACATATAGTGAGAAATGTGATGTTTTTAGCTGGGCCATTATTTTATGGGAAGTTCTGACTAGAAAAAAACCTTTCCATGATGGTGAAGGTGCTACTGCTTTTGGTATCATGTGGGCTGTACATAATGGTAATTAACTATCCATATGCTGTTGTCTGTTTTTGTTAAATATTGATTTCTAGTTTTAATCAAAACAAAGCATCTAGCAATCTAGCAAAACAAAAGGATCTTTTGCTATATAGTTATTTTAATAGTCCCTCTATTTTGTGTTATTTTATAATTTGTTAAAAACTACTCTGTATTTTTAATGATTTCAGAACAGTCTCTTACGGATGTTCTTTTTTTCCCTCACAATGAAGAATTATGTAGAAATTAATAAAAATGTAAGAATGAAGAATCAGAAATTAGTTCACTTAATAAGAAGTTTACATAAAATGTATTTATGCTAATGAGGCTCACTTGTACTTCATTTATTAAAATTACTTTTTCAATGAAGTACAGTTAAATGCCTATATCATCAATGAAAATTTGAATTACTTTGAGAGAAAATAAGTGATGTTTGGGTTGAATGATTGGGTCTTTGATGTCAAAAACTGTTTTTTTGCATGACGCACCAAAAACCTGTCATTAAGTATCAAAAACTGTTGAAATCTGACAAAAACCTGGGGAGAGTTTCTTTTTTTATTATTGGGGACATTTTAATTGATATTAAATCATGAACAATACTTGTATTATCTACTACTATAATTATGATTTATTTAGCGAAGCATAAAGTTAAATGGGTATAAATCATATGCATAAAATTAAATGGGTATAGTTAAACTATGTTTGTTACCAGTAAATTATTTTACATGAAAGTAATGGAGAATCATAATTTAATGGTTTAACATTATTCTATTCACATTTAGTATCTAATAATACTTATTTATTAGTCTATTTTGAAATATAATATTTTACACATTCATTATTCCTTTGGATGAAACCTTCATTATCAATGAAATGAGAATAAAAAACATACCCTAAAGAATAATTTATGAAAATATTTTCGATCTTGTAATATATTTCTAAAAAATCAATTGCCTTTAATCATAATTTTTTCTTAAAAAAATCACAGTTAGTATGAATTTATAATTTTTTAAAAAAATCTAAAGGTTTAAATTTCAATTAATATAAATCAATGATTTTTTAAAAATAAAAATCAAGTGATTTAAATTGCAATTTTAATCATTATTTGAATCTTAACAACTCTGTTTCAATTTAAAAAAAAAATTAGGCAGCCTCTTTATATAATTATTTGAATGTATTTTATTTTAAATGTTTTTTTTTTTTTTATAAATATTTATATTTTAGGCAAAAGACCACCATTAATAAAAGGATGCCCAAAACCTATCGAGAGTCTTATGACAAGGTAAATAAAAATTATCTCATACTTTTTAATGTTTAATTTTTAAATTTTCTACCAGTTGCCAGTTACACTAACTTAGAGTTAACTAACTGTAACCTGAAGGTGTCCCTGTTAAATTTTATTTATTGATCTCATTTTTATGACACTGTTGTTGTCTATCAACATTGGCTTAAAGTATTAAATCTTCAATACAGCTACCCAGTAGAGAGTAGTGGTTATTATTATTATTTTTTTTTTTAAATTAAGAAGAAATAAATATTAAAAGGAATAATTGTAAAGCTGTTTAACGAGGATTAGTAAATTTTCTAATTCATTTTCTAATGATTTAAATGCTATTTTAATTATAAAAATATTTATTCAACTTTTTTTTATATGGATATTTAATTTATTCTCCCTGCTCTCCTAGTAGTTATATTTTCAATTTTAATTATTAATTTTTAATATTTCCTAATTTTGTGTATGAAAATTTTATTTCAGATGTTGGGACAAAGATGCAGTTACAAGGCCGTCTATGACACAAGTACAAAATGAACTAGCTAAAATATTTCAATTTATGGAAGGAGCTGATAAACCTATCACGTTTTTACCACCACAAGGTAAATATCTCTTATTGTTTTATGTATATGCACTTAATTTAGTGTTAAAATTTATAATCAATTTGTAAAATGTTTCTTTGTTTTAAAAATAATTTTAGAACATAATTGTTTTTCTCTGGTTTGATTCTTCCCTCACTTGCAGGTTAAAATATTTAGTAATATTAAATTAGGAGTACTCAAATTGCAACAAAGATGGGAAATATGACTGAATGCGGCACCTTTCCTTCTACCTAAAAGTTAATTTTAAATTGATATTTTTCCAGACTGGAAACCTTAATAATGTACCTAAGAAATTAACTGTATTAATACTATGTTAATGTGTAGTATGATTCCGATTACTAGTTTTTACCTGCTTCATTTTTTTATGTTTAGCTTCCTAACTATATCTACATGTTATTTTTCCAAACCTTTTAGAGTTTTTTTTCTTCTTTTAAACCTTCTTTATTTAATATATTATTTGAAATTTTGAAGTACACTATAATAGATTCATTTTTTTACACATAAAAATGAAAAGGGAATTTGAAATGTAAGGTTATAGTGGGAAGGAATATTTTAATTATAATGTAAAAATTAAAAGAGTAATGTGTTTCTTTCTCATTTAATTCTAGCCTCGCATACATGCTTCACCCATTCCTTTTTTCTTTTTTTTATGTTCGTTTTAAACTTATGAGTTTTTTCTTGATTTAAACACTTTCAATTTTTAGAAGTACATTCTTTGTCATCATAAAACAAATTCTCTAACTATTCTAACTAGAAATTTTCTAGGCAGATTAATGTTAGAAGGAAAATCTTACGCTATAAGATTAAAAGAGTTATCATATGAATTATATATCAAATTTCATAATTATGCTATGCCTTTCTATTCACTTTCATCGAATCACTCTAAAGGACAGTGGTTTAAAAAATGGGTAATTTTGTAAAGCAGTATATTGGTTTTAAATTTACTTTTGATTTACTTTTAAATTTACTTTTTTTCCCTTCTATTTCTGACATGAATAGATTTAATATTGTAGGATTAACGCATTTATGACAAATTATTTGTGTGTTTTTTCTTTCAATTAAGTAATGCTTTTTTAATTTTTTTTTAAACTTTAATTATATGAATATTTAATTTAGAATTGTTTGCAATTTTATCAAAATGTTTTTAAGCATAATTATTTTTTATATTAAATTATTTTTTCGGCATGCTTTTCAACTACAAAAAAATATTTTGTATTAGCAAACTATAAATTTTTAATTAAAATTTAGAATTTTAATTTTTTTTTGTTTATAATAGTGTTTATAATTTTGCTTTATTTTTCATTAATCTTCCAAATTATATTATAATATCCTCGCTAAGCAGTACTAATAATAAAAACTTAAACCTCCCTAGAAAATAAAAACTTTTTTTCATGCCTGGAAACATTCAGTAAAAATTTTTAAAAAAAGTCGAGACTAACGTTCAAAAGATTAAGTATTTTTAATTAAAATGATAAGAAAAGTAACTAAAACTTTTTTAAAAATTTTGTAAAACTTTCACTTAAAATTTTCATACTTTTACAAAATGTATAGATGGGAAGAACATTTCAAGTTATTTCATTTTTTGCATACCTAAAATTATATTTTAAGTGTTTTCATATTAATCAGAATTATAAATTTTTGTATATCTTAATTCACTAATCTAATTTAATCCATTCAATTTAGAAATTAGTGTTAGCGAAGAATCTACCCCTACCACAAGTTCTGCTCCAAAACCGGAGACTGGCAGTTCTGGTTATAAAACTGTTCTTCCACAAAAACTGGTATTAATGCCTTTTTTTCCCTCAAGAAATCTTTTAAAATTTCTCATCTTATTTAGGCAGAAAGTTTTTTGCTTTATTTTACTTTTAAGTGATTCAAAAGTCTATGAAATTGTTAAAAAGTGATTCAAAAGTCTATGAAATTGAAAAATGTTTCATTTCTTAATCTTTTTAAAAATTTCATTCACTATATCAGCTATAAAACAATGTTTAGTACATTTTCGTTGCCCTGCCCTAAAGCTGCGAAGTTAAACTTCAGTCCATGGTTTCAAGCTTAACCTGCCCATTGTGTACCCTGTCACAGTAAAATTTGAATTATACAGTACAGAACCTCTTATCCGGAAATCAGAATGTCAGAAAACTGGAACGAAATTCGATACATTTTCCAGCCATTTAAAAAAAAAAAAATCATTTTCCTCAAAAGATTTCAGAATTCTTCTTTCTTTTTTAAAAGATGTTTACCATAACTTTAGAAGTAATCATTAGTTTCCTACACTGTCAAAAGAAGTACGAGTTTTTTAAAATTATTCTAAGTATATATATATACAGTGGAAAGTCGCGTATACAGAATCGGCGGGACTTTCCGAAGTCCGGATAATCGATTTTTCCGTATAATAGACCCCCAAGGTAAACAGAGATTAAAATGATCTGAATCTAAGAAGCAGAAATTAAATAACATTATTTTTCTTGCAATAATGTTTTAGTATTAGAATGACATCTAATCAATCAAAAACAAAATATTTAAAAAAAAAATAATTATTGCTATTATAAAAATAAATATAGGAAACTAAAAAAATTTACAGTTATGAAAATATTAATTCCTCTCTCCGCCATTTTGAACTAGAACGTTTCAAGCAAGAAGGGGAAATTCCCGTCATTCATTCATTAAGGTGGGTAGGTGAAGAAGCAAAATTCATTTCCATCTTACTTGTCATTCAAGTTGAAGGGGGGGAAGTGACAAGTTCTTACTTTCTCTCCTGTCATTGGCTATCAATCAAGCATAAAGGCATGGCATGCTGATTGGGTTCTCTTTATTTTTTCTTGTGTGACTAAAGGGGATTCCCCCTCCACTTTAACGTTTGCTGTGTTTACCCTTTTTCACAGTACTTCTTTCCCTAACACTTTATCAAAAAGGTTCCAGGAAATGCCTCTTTTACTAGCCAGCTGCACAGGAAAGAAGGGGGAGGGGACTCAATTGTGCTCTTTTGAAAAAAAATCTCCCCCCCCCCTTTCCTGCATTCCAGAGGAGGAGCGTTACTAACGGTAGGGTCTTGGTAGATCTTCTGTTCTCTTTTCTGTTGATTTATGGGTTTAATGCATAGATCACTAGAAGCTAAGAAAGGAAAAAACCTGTCAAAATACTTTTTTTTTTTTTTTTTTTTTAAGAGAGTGGGGAAGATGAAGAAATGTTTGTTTATTTTGATTGTTAAAAAGTGTCCGGGAAATTGACCCTTCCGGAAAAGGGACGTCCGGATATGGGACGTTACACTGTATATATATTTTTTTAGTTGAGTTTGACAAGAAAAAAACGCCCTTTTGTAACGATTCAGAAAACTGGAAAAATCAGTTATCCGTCATAGCATTGCGTAAAATTTGCATTGTGAAAAAACCTTACAAAATAATAAACACAAAAAAAATTATACGTCATGAAATCGAACATTTTAGTTAAACTTGTAATGCATATTTCTTGCCACAGTTTAACTTGAATTATATTTCAAGATTTGCATTGTGAGAAAACCTTACAAAATAAATACAAAAACTATTATACATTATGAAATCGATTATTTTAGTTTGCTTGTAGTTCATATTTTTATTGTAATTATGTTGGTCATGTTTTTAATTCTCCATGTTTTTGTCTTAATACATGAAATATTTTAACAGTTCTTTTGAGTAATCTTTTCTAAATTAGTCTGTATTATTTTTCAACAAAAGATTTTTATTCAAGCAAAAATGAACTTTATTAATGGAAAGACACATTAAATTGAAAATTTTTTATACAATTCAATCAATTGATTAAACATAAATCACTAAAATACTTCAACGTGTATAATAAACATTTACTTATAGTTAAATTCCCTAAGTGTTAAATCCATAATGTATAATCAATATTATTTTCCTTATAAAATCATAATAACTGTATTATAGTTTAAGTTTTTTATCTTTAGGAGGATATACCTGGATCTCCATTGTCTAGCTTTGTTGATAGTAAATTCTTATGTGTCGAAAATGCTGGAGAGAAGTATGCAAAAGATATGAAGAAGCGGCGATCAGCCGATTTTTCTAATTCAGATATGAAATTGCCTGCTAATTTAGGTTAGTTTTAATTCCCCCCCCCCATAACTTCCTTTAAATGTTAATAAGTTTTCTAGTTTATTATCTTTTATGTTTCCAAAAATTTTCCACATTTCAAAAACTCACAACTGTCTCTATTTGTTATAAAAATTTCTGTGTTATTGACATCGCTACTGTTTTATATTTTGGCCGCAAGCGCTTCTCCTGTAACACTAAAACTATTTGAAATCTAAAGCTCTGCCCAGTTATAGATAAATGTTAAGAGAATATTTTGATATGAAAATATTGTTGATGCAGTCATTAGTTTTTAAATTAAATTCTGTCATGATATTTTTTTTTTTGTGCTGCACAGTTCAGTTTAGCTAAAAGTATTAGCGATAGACATACTTTTTATTTTTTTTCTGTAACCATGTACTCTTCTTAAAGCAAAAAGTGCTCAAAACTGTAAACGTTGCCAAACAATCTAAATCTGTGCAGAGCAATTTATGTCTAAAAGGTGTGAATTGTTTCATTATAATGGCAAATATAAAGTGATATCTTACTATTTATTCTTTTTTTGCAAAATTCATTTGGAAAATAAAATGATTCCTCACTTTAACTTGTGACAGTTGTTTCTTAACTTTTGATGATACCTGCAGGACATCTGAAATTACCTAGAGTCTTGTTGCATATCATAGATAATATAATTCGGCTTTTGGGCTTACATATCTAAAAATGAGCAACAGGTCTTATTTAATTTAAATTTTTAATTACTTTTGGTGTGGTTAAGTTTGAAACTTTTTTGTCATATTTTTTTTGTCTTTTTGACATAAATGAAAAACTGATTACAGAGTAAAATGAAAAACTGTTTACAGAGATTTTTAAAGTTTTGGGCTTACTAAATTTGTTTCCAAGTACCTTACTCTTGAAAATATAAAATTCTTCAGTTGTAATTTTTTTTTCTTCTTTTTTTATTACCAGATATCTGAAAAATGCCACTTTATCGCATTTTATATATATAAACAGACGTGCCAACTCTCCCGCATTTTGCGGGAGTCTCCCGAATTTTGAGTTATTCTCCCGCCCTCCGGAATTGATTTGAAAAACTCCCGAATTTTACTGCGATCGACGGCCAAACTCAAAATTACCTAATTTTTCCGCGAAAGTAAGTTTTTCTTTCAGCTTGAATTCCATCCCCTCTTATCAAACTACCATCTGCCTGAAGCTTAGCTGAACATGCTTTATTTTCCCCCCTCTTCAACGTTACCTCTTAACACTCCTATTTCACCCGCCCCCTTACACTGGGGGCGGGTGAAATCTTCCTCTTCTTTCGTGTGGAGTTGAATGCAATGACGTCACATGTCGTTATCGAGTGACGTCCGTTCAGAAGTGGGGAAACTCGTACTCTCGATAGTTGGAATTGATATTGTATCTTGCTGTTTTTATAGTTTTTAATGCGTATTTTTCCACGATTGGCAACAAGCTCGTAAATTAGCAACGTGATATCAATTATTCGTTTAGTCTTCGTATATTTAAAAAAAAAAAAA
Organism: Parasteatoda tepidariorum; assembly: GCF_982258835.1. Lineage (NCBI taxonomy): Eukaryota > Metazoa > Arthropoda > Arachnida > Araneae > Theridiidae > Parasteatoda > Parasteatoda tepidariorum. The sequence continues at coordinate 80,312,780 of NC_141757.1, forward strand.
ATTTTTTTTTTCAAGGATGTCTTAAGTCGAAACGGAAGTATGGATCAATTTCAACAAATCATGTACCAATGACTTTAGCAAGACTTAATAGCGGAGAGCTAAGTCTGCAACTCTTTTTTTCATGCATACAGTAGAGAACCATTTATCTGGTATCCAGATAATCCGGAAAAAAAATTTGCTCGGTTCTCCCGCCATTTTGAACTAAAACGATATGAAAAAAAAGCGGAAACTGGACTAATCCTTGAAGTTGAGTAGAGGAAAATGTGAGGAAGGGAAGAATTTTTTTCCCCGTTTACCCAGAGAAACGTCATTTCTTCCGCGACCTTGAAGATTTTAGATCTTTATTCTCTTTTAGGTCGTTAAACTCAAAGGAGTGGCATGATGATTTCGTTTGCTGTTTGATTTACGAGGGGGTGGGGAAAATGCATTGCACATGCATATCAGTGAACAGAAGATGAAAGAGAAAAATATATTTATCTATTTGACATCGATTAATGAAAATAAAATGTTTTTCTTTTGAAGTGCGGTATCATTCGCAAGTTTTTCTTGATGTGGAATCACACCTACTTTAATTAAAAATCGCGTTTTTATAAAAATAAAAAAAAGGAGAATTGTTTATTAATTTAAGCATACAATTATTTTATGAAGCAGATTGCAGTTTCGTTTTTCTGATTCCACTTTCTTTTTTTTCTTTTTCATGATAAATTTTGCACTCAATAAAATTATTTGTATTACCAAATTTTTTCATTATTTTTTTTTTTTTTTTTTTAAAGTCCGTTGATCTTGCCTTGTTCTAGGTTTTAATATTTATGCTAGTGTCGTTTTTTAACTATCGTTTCGGTTCGATAATTTTCAAGTGTTTTTATTTAGATTAATAGGTTTTCCTTTTATTTTCGCCCCCCCCCCATGAAATATATTGCGTTATTTAATCATTGATTTTGTTTATTAGTTGATTTAGGAATCGTAATTATTTTTTAAACTTGTTTTTCTTGTCTAAACTTGCAAATTTTTTTATTTTTTTAAATTTTATTTTACTACAATTTTTTTCCTTTTTAGATTTAGGAGTGCTTTTCTTTTTTCTCTTACTTTAAAATGTGTTTAAATTTTTTCCTTGTAATTTGGGTTTGATAAAACATCGATTAACGACACTTTTTGGTCGATCCAGGAAACCGGGAAATTAAGACATCCGGGATAGCGATGGTCCCGAGCATCCCGGATAATTGGTTCTTTATTGTACAGACATTAGTATTTTTATACATTAGTATGGTTTTTTAAAATAAAATAGTTATTCAATTTGTTTATTTTTTAGAAGTTTTTGTGCATTTTTATTACAGTGTCAAGGGTTTTTGAATAATGTTTTATTAAGGAAATGGTATTTATTTAAAGAGTATCTACCTAATATAGTTTTGTGTTGCTAAATCTGTGTTTAATTATTTTATTTCCATTTAATATTTTTAAACAATTATTGCTCTATTAGTGTGTAAAATTTCTTGCATTCTTATATTTAATAAATTTTTTACTTAAAATTCCTTAGAAGTGCTAAATGTTGCATACCATGCACCTTTTTTTACCCCTCCTGAAATCTCCTGAATTCTTGTTAGGGAAACTCCTGAATGTTAATTTTGCTAGGTTGGCACGTCTGTATAAATATAAAAATTGTATTTTTTAAGGTTGTATGATCTTCATGCTACTTATGTGATCAAATTAATATATTTTTTAAAATTATTTTTAGGTCATAGGAGATCTGGATCATGTGATTCACCACATCTTAAAGCACCGGAGGTCTTGAGTAGTTTTCCTAAAGATTTAGAATATTTTCAAATTCCAGTTTTAAGTGAAGAAAGTGTAAAAAACAATTGTAAGTGATATCTTTGTCCTTTGAAGTTTAATCACTTGTCATAAATGCTAATTTAAATTAGGGATGTAACGAATATTCGGCCACTATTCGGAATTCGTCCCCTTTTGCTGAATATTCGGTTGGCCAAATATTCGATAAAGGAAAATTATTTTGGAGCAAGTTTTTTGGAGAAATTTTAATAGACTTCGTAGAGAATAATCTAAAATCGTATTTCTTTTTAAATGGTTTTTACACATATTCGTTAAGTTCCTAAAACTTGTTAATTTATGTTCTGAAAGACGCATGGAAAAGCAAAATGGGAAGATTTGAAACTAGATTACTTAATACTGAACCATAAACTTTATAACCTCTGATTTTTTTATTTGATTTTTCTCATTATATTCATGAATTTTACCATTTTTTTAACACTTTGTGTTTTAATAATTGAGAATTTTTTTGTTTTGTTTCATTTTTGTTTGCTTTTCTGTTTTAACTAAAGCAAAGCATGTAACAGAACGTTTCGAATTGACTTTATTCTTTTATTGTCACTTTTTCTTGTATGGTTAAATAGATACTTTGATTCTCAATGTTAAAGTTACATTTCAGAATTAAAAAAAGAAATTTCTGTTTCTCTTTAACTTTTCTTTTTATCAGCATTTTTATTTTGACAGCACCTTTTAAAGAGTGTTTCTAATCATTTAATTTATAGTCACTTTTTTCTTAAAATACAGCAATGTGAAAAAGTTAAATTAAGATTTATAGCGTTAAATTTATAGTTTAAGAAATAAGAACGATTTTTGTTTAAGTTTCTATCTAGCTTTGTCTTCTTCAAAAAAACCTAGGTTTTAATAGAGGTTTTTATTCTGACTCTACAACTAAGAGGGTCTCTATTAGACTTTAATCGTCGCTTTTTTTTAAAATTGCGGTAATTGGAAAACTGTCATGTTTAGCTTTAAAATTTTTTTTTAAAAATTAAGATTAGTTTTTTTTTTCTGTTTTGCTTTTGTGAATCATTATGAAATCTTTGTTTTTTATAGGCATTTTTATGATATCGCTGCATTTTTAAAAGCATTTCTGATATACATTATCTCTTGTAATGTAATATGGATAATTTTTTTTCTCAAACATTTTTTTTAAGCTCTTTCTTTTCGACTTTCCAACTTTAATTTCTTTAAATAGCTATTAGTCAGTTTTTTCCCTCTTAGGTCAGGTGTTAATTGTGTGTATTTTTGTAGGATTGTTACTTACTGTAACTTTTTGTTAAACATAGTTCTTGATAATATGAATAGTTAAAAAAATGTTTTCCTTTTTATGTATATAACATTTTCTGTTCAATTATTTATTTTTAGTTTCTGAGGAGATGATGAATAATATATCATATTCAGGAAATTATTTTTTCTTGTTGGAACCAAAACTTCAAGTAAGATAATAATTTTATTAAGTCCTGCAATTTTTATTAATGTGTGAAAAATGTTTAAATTTTTTAATTTATTTTTATCTTAACAGCCACTTCCACCTGCTCAATGTCCAGAATCTGTAGAAATTTATGAAAAGCATCTAGATCTTGCCCGTGAATTGTTCCGACAACTCAATGAAATTACATTGCTGACTGAAAAAAAGTAAATTAATTATATGAAGAGCTTATTTGAATTGTGGCTTAACCTCATCTATTAGAAAGGGCAATTAGCTTCATTTTCATGTTAATGCAAAACATTGCCATTTTTATTTCATAACTAATACACCTCTAGTTTATCTTAAGGAAGAGCCCCACAAATCAGGTTGCGGGAGGGAGAAAAAAATACACCCAGACTTTAAAACTCTGTTTTTCCAAAAATGAACAAAAGTGATAATGAACCACTATTCAAATAGGGTCTCATATTTTTTCCTTTCTGTTTTAATTTATAATTGCTTTTAATAACTTAAACAATTTACTAGTTTTCTGTTTAATATTTTTATGAATTGTGTTGAATATGTTGATGAATTTCGTGTTTAATTAATTACATGAATTTAATTTTGTAATTACTTTTTTTTTAATAATTTCATGTTCAAAATTTCATTAAATGAACTTGTTCCAAAATTTTACGTATCTTATTTCATATATTCTCTATGTTTAGTAAGGAATAAAAGTGTACCACCCGCCAGAAAAGGAAATCTACCTGTTAATATCACATAATATTTTTCACTCTAAATTTTAAAGTCTTTATGTGTGAGAGTAAAGCACTCAGTTTGTTGAATGCATATGTTGTAGATTCATTCAATTCTAGAAGTTGTTGTATGGATTCCAGTTTAAATATTAATGTCTTAAAAAATCAAATAAAATGCATAAATACTACTTATTCTTTTCATTTCTTTTAAATGTTAATTTGTTGCTTATATTTTAACTTAATTTCTTTTTTTATAAAAGTGTTCAGTAATGTTAAATATGCATTTTAGATAAAATTAAACTTCTTGGTGTGATTTTATATTACTTAACATTTTTTATACTGTATCTTATCCATTTTAAATGACTGTAACTAAATAGATATATAAATAAAGTTGAGAAAAAAAAACTCAAACTGTTATGCTAAGTTTAGAATTGTTTAGGCATAAGACTTTGTGCTAATCCCAAAATCTAAACTATTGATCCTGTCTTATTTTTAATTCCCTACATATTGTAATAAATATATTGTCTATTCATAATTAAAAGGAATAAATCAAACTGATTTTTCCAAAGATTCATTTTATACTTTAATGATTTTGATAAGTGATATATTTCATAGCATTTTAATGTGACTTTTTCTATTTCTAGGAATGATTATGAAGCCCAATTAAAGGAGGGTGATAATTCCAACTCTTATATTGACGAATTTATTCAACTTAAAAAAGAAAATGTAAGCATGAATGTTATTTATATATTTTACTTAAACGATTCACTCTCTATGTCACTCTTAATGTTTCTTATTGTAATGCAGGATAGCCTTTTACAACTGCGACAAAATTTGAAAACTCAGTTAGAAATCATCCGAAGCAAACAAAGGCAGAGAAGTAACAGTTCAGATAAAGCTAATGGAGAGGATTGGGTGTTAGTCTAAGACAGTTTCGTAATTGTATTGCTTATATATATATTATGAATACATATTTTAAGTGATGCACATTCTTAACCGAGCATTTTGGCAGCCTTCTTAGTTGGTTACAGGTGTGTCCTCTTATTACTGTTTAATGGGTGCTTTGTGTTATTTTTATCTGTTAGTGTTAATTAGATTTTACAAAAATTAATGATTTTGGCATCAATAACAATAATTTAAAAAATAATAACTTATCTATGATAATTTTGAAATATCTATTTCCTTATTACATTTTTTATATCGATATTGTGCAAAAGAATAAACGGACCCCCTCGAATAAGTTATAATATAATATTCGAATCTTAATGTTCTAGGACTCAATCTTAATGATTTGAGGAGGTGACTTCAAATAAGCTAATTAATTAGTGCAGACAATGTTTTCAGTTACAAAATTAGACACAAAAACGGGATTTCTCTAAATTAACTTACCATTTTATGAACAAATTCGGATTTCTGACCCCCAAAATATAGGGAGTAGACCTAATCTGGGAATTATGGTCCCCATAGTTTGGTCAGGAGAGCGGTCCAAAGTTTGGACCCTTTAATGTTCTCGCTAAATCTTGACAACTTTTCAAGCAAATTGGACAATTTTTGTACAAGATTACAAAACGCATTTAGCCAAAGATAATTCCATGCAAAAAAAATTTTTTTATTAAGTATTTAATTTTTTATTTAATAATAGTCGAAAAAAATTTTGAATTTCAATGTATGCAGTTTTTTACATAATTTTAAAGAATATATTTTTATATGGCAAAATACAAAATTTGAGCAAAATCAGGCGAATTGTTTCTGTGAAATCAAATTTTAAAAATATAATTTTTTGTAAAGTTTGATTTCTCGGAAACAATTCTACCGATATCACTCAAATTTTGTATTTTGCCTTGTAAAATTACTGTTTTGACTGTGTTTAAATAAAATATTAAAAATTAATAAATATTTACAAAAAAAATTTTTTTATATGAAATTATCTTTGGATAAGTAAATTTTATAATTGTGTGAAAAAATTTTTTTAAAATGCTTAAAAAATTTTGAGATATTGTGAAATATGCAAAGAGTAAAATTATCGTTAAGGGGAACAAACTTTGGACCGCTCTCCTGACTAAACTTTAGGACCATATTTCCCAGATTGCAGCTACCCCCTATATTTTGGCATTCAGAAATCCGAATCCATCTAAAAAAAGTATGTTTATTTACAGAATGTTTTTGTGTCAGATTTCGTAATTTTAAATATCTGCATTGATTAATTAGCATATTTGAAGTCACCCCCTCAAACCATTAAAATTGAGTGCTAGAAAGTGAAGATCTGATCATTAGATCAAAAGCTATTCAGGGTGGTCCATTTATTTTTTAGAACTGTACTGTTAGAAAAAATAAATAATTACTATATAGTTTAATTTACAAATACAAGTTTAAAAAAGCTGTATTTTTGAAAATACTGTTAATTATGAAAAATGAAAATAGTGTTTTTTTTGTTTTTTGTTAATCTTATTTTTTACTTTTTGCTCAACTAATGCATCTTACTATTCAATGTGTTCATTCAAATTTGCTGGATTGAACTATTAGTATCATTTCAGAATATGAATTTCGTTTCAAATACAAATCTCAAAATTTTAACGATTCATGGTTGAAATCGGTGAATCAAGAATACCTGTTCCTCATTGCTATTCATAAATACTTAATAATCTATCTCTATATATATAAAATTCCTTAGAGCATTGAAATTCAAAATGTGTTCTAGTTTTAGATTGGAAATAACTGGACAATCATCATACAATAATATTGAAAATTTTGTAAAAACATGTTCATGTAAAATTCAAACTGTTTAGCAAATCTCTCGTCCTACTTCAGTCCATAATTATATATATATATATTATAAACCAAAAACATTTATTTGATATTTGTATTATTATTATTTTTTTTTTTTACATTTCTCACTTAATTTTCCTAAGTAAGGAGGTTCAGTATTATTGTACTGGTATAAATGGTGCAAGATAACATAATTGTTTAGTTAACTAAAAATAATAATGTTCTGTGATTAACTTTTGACTTACTTAATGATAATATTTTCACTTACTGAGTTCTAATCCTCATAGTTTCAAAAGAAATTCATTAAGTTATTCAATTGTGTTTTCTCTAAATAATCCTATCATCTGTCATATCCTAGTAAATTTAGAGTACAAAATTAATTTTATTAAACACTTCTGAAGAAGCTGTTTAATAATATCATTAATAGTGTTCAAAATACTAGCATATCATGTTAAATGCCCTAAACTGTTTAATTACCACAATACTGGCTACAAAAAGTAATGTCCATACACTGTAACACAAATGTTTCATTGAAACCTGTATAAATTTCCTTGTTACGAACCATGAACTATGCTATTTGTGTTACATTTGTTCTTGACTTCTTATATTTATAGGATGTTTCTTTTATGTAAGAAGTAACTTTAAAAAGCTTAAATGTTATGCTACTGCTAAAAGTTCTTGTCTTCACTTTCTGTCAACTTACCTCTGCAGTGTTATGGATTCTAGAATATGTAATGTTGCACCAAGAAATGGAAGGTATATATAAATGGAAGGTAAACTTATAATTCTTTTAAGAATTTAGAAGACCCGTGGTGACTCGGGATAGAATCCTCCCCTCTGGCTCAGATTCGAATCCCAGTCATGGCTGGTCGGTACGAATTCTACACCCAGCTCCCACCGACCACAGTGCTGGCGTAATATATCCTCAGTGCAAGCTGGAGAGGGTTTCGTGATTTCCCTCTTCATGTAACCCAACTGCAGGTTAGTTCCCTCAAAAAATCCTTCCCGAAGGCAAATTTCTCCCAATACTTAATCTAAGAATTCCCTTGTCTTCTGGATTGGGTAAGAGATTAAAGAGATTATTGTAAAAATAAAGAGATTGTTGTAAATATTACAAAATTTATTCATGACATTTCGTTTTTAAAGTCGTTTCGTAAAGACATTTCGTTTTCGTTTTTCTCCAAAATAAACATCTTTATCATTGCTTTTGGAATGATAAAGATGATGATAATTTGCATTATTAGAACAACTGTTCCAAAATAAACATCTTTATCATTGCTTTTGGAATGACAGTTTAACTTGTAACCAAATATATTTTCAATTTTTTTCTTCCTATTAGTTGGAATAAAGCAATGGTTACTTTTTTCTCTGAAATATTTTTTTTTACTATTATTCAAGAGATTTGTGGATAGTTGCTTAAAAAATTGATTATTCCTGCAATACAGTATTGATTCTTTTCTGTCTCTAATATAATTCTAAAAATGATAGAGAAAAATAGGACATATTTTAAATGATTTATTGACAGAGTGATTGTGAAAAAAAATGTGATTATCAATGTAGATTTATTGGTATGAATCAATTTATTTAAATCGATTAAAAATTACTTAGTTTTTATCATTCTTAAAAGTATTTATGTAGTCTTAACAAATATTCTTTGTTGATACTAAGCAAATCACATAAGAAGTTCTCTTTTGCAAAATATTTTTTTTTCATGACTGTAAGGATTAGTAACAGTTTCATCCTTTCCAACAAATCGTTCTTTTCTTTCTCCTCACTGATGCAGAACACATTTTTTACAAATTTTATTAAAAAAATACAATGATAATTTATTAAAGAATTTTTTTTAAATAAGCACGTGCGAAATCTGAAAGTAACCATTGCTTAGCGTCACCTACATTTCACTGTCACTTCTTCTATATCTCTCAGTGCCCGCTCTTCCAAATATCTGTTTTTGAATTTATTTTTTTTTATTTGGTTTGATTCTTATTCCTTCATTGTTGTTGCACTAGCAGTAAATTAAATCTTTTTCTGGAGTTGAAGTGCGGTAGCAAATCCATACTATGTTATTCTATAAACAGAGATGCCAACTTGCTCTGCTTTGTTTGAAATTACTTTTTAATGATAGCAAAATGTATATTTTAATGTATGATTGTTTTATTATATTTAATTAAAAGTTGTGTTGCCTTCCACTATATATGAATATAATAAAAGTTCATCGAAAATGCCGCTTTGTGATTGTAATCTCGTACGGAACCTTCTAAGATATTTGCTCTAACTGTGAAGAATTTTTAAAGTTTCAGTTTTTAATTGTTTACCACTTAATAAAATGTTTTGAAAAAAGTGGAAAAGTTGGCATTTCTGCATTAGAGAGAAATGTTTAAAAAAAGTTGCGTATTTGTGAAAGTGTCAGAAATATCAAAAGTATTTCAGAAGTAAAAAAACACTTAACATGTTCCCGTAAACTTAACTAAGCTATTGAGTTAGAATTTCAAGTAGATTAGTTGCTTTTTGAAAGCTTTGCTGATATATGCGTATGATTTTTAGCATATATTGGTTAGCAAAAAAATTTCTTTTTATTTTCTTCTCTGAAGTTGTTTATTGTCAAAGTATGATTAGTAAACTAATGACTAAGCAAAACAATTTGTTTTTTAAATGTTACTCAAATTATATTATTCTTGCCAAATATTCTAAAATCAAGGAACTGTGCCAGAAATGTACATGTTTGTAAATAGATAGCTGATTTTGTTAGGGAATCATTAACTTTGTTTTAAATCTATATTGCACTTGTTCAAAGAATCATTGTGTTTTAATCATTTAATGTTATACTGGTTACTTGTATATAAAATTGTTTATTTGTTATTGTTGATATATTAAAATGTTATGTACAATGTAAATTTAATAAAATAGATTGATAGTTATTGTCTGTTTCACTGTTGTTTTTAAAAACTTTCAATTATAAAGTTGTACTCTTGATTTTATTTATGCACATCCATTATGTATGAAAATGGACTCTTAATCTCATGTCTATAAAAGAACTGGGAAGCTTAATGGAAGAAGATGATATGTGACATTTAATTGCACTTTTGTGGCATAGCGGGTTAGAGTAGCAGTTCTGCCTATGGAATCCTAAATTATCAACCAAAGATAATTATTTATTCATGAACATCCAGTTGTGCAAATTTTCTTTTTTAAATAATTCAATGATGATGCAGCTTTTCAAAAACGCATCTTTTGCCGTTTTCTCAGAACAGTGAACCAAATAAAAAATATCACCCTGAATAACTTGTGCTTTAAGGATTGGAGTTATGAAAACAAAATGTACTCTATTGAGATATCATGTTTTTTTTTCTCATAAAAAATATGTTTTTGTAAATTAATCATAGTACTGATTATCATAAAAGTTTAACGGTTCAAACCACTAACTGGGTACTGCAGTGGGCTGATCGTAACGACGAGGTTTTCAGTAGCACTACTTGCTGCGGTCAGTAAGCTGGTGATTGACCACTTTGATAAGCCTGCATAGAGACCGAGGGTGTTTGGTGTCGGTCCTTGCTAAACTAGTTCTCAACTTCGCACGTAATTCGCCGCGCTACCAAAGCTGAGGAGCTGTCCTCTCTTTAGAGGATCAAAATTTTGTTGTCATGTCTTTAGATCATGCTCAGGGATGTTTCCGAGACCTTCGCCAATAACCCTTTGTACAGCTCTAGTGAGACATAAATAAAGTACCTACAACCCACTAATTATTATTATTAATTCATCACTGAATCAAAAGTTATTCGAGCATTTATCAATTGGTCAGATGATTTTCATTCACCTTTACTGCATGTAAGAAATTTAAATTTAATATGTTAGATCAAAAGTCATATCGTTATTGTTTTTTTTTCAAAAAAAATTTATTACAATTTGTGTGAATAGTGAAAGTATGTCTGTAAAAAAATGCTGTCGTCATCTATTGTCTGCAACAACACAGCGGTTTAAACACTGAGCTGTCATTTTGAAGGACTGGATTTCTATCCTCCAGCGCATCTTGAAAAGTCGACCAGCTTGTTTGGAAATTAAGGAAAATCTTGTTCAATGCTGTCCACGTTGCCACTTTTATGCCGTTAGTCACGAAATTGTGGAGCCCGCAATGGGCTGTTGTGGAAATACTTTACTTTTTTTATTAGTAACTTTTTTTATTAGTATTATATAGTATCCATAGGTACTCTAGAAGCTTTTGACATTGTTAGTCAATACTATGCATAAATGATCTACATGTAGTTCGAACATTCAAATAAATTTGTAAATTCTATACAGTGTTTATGATAGGTATTAAAGGAACTGGGTTTTTTGGTATAAAATAAACAACCTCTATAATTGAAAAAAAAAAAACTTCCTTGTTTTAATTTAATATTGAATCTTTTGAATTCGATGTAAAGGAAATGCCGTTTTTCTTCACTTAAGTTCTCTACGAAAGTGGTCTCCGATCCCCGGGCCGCCCGTGGAACATTAAATTAATTACTGTGATGTATTTCTCTATGGCTTGTACGACTTTCCATGAACGAGAGGTTAAGGGGACACAAAACGTTCAAAACAAAAAGGTGTAATTTTTATCCGATCATTTTCAAATTTTAACAAAATACTCGTATTGGTAGCATTGAAAGATGTCTGTGTACAAAACTTTTTTTAAAAACTAATAATTAGTTTTAAAGTTATAGCTAAAAGTATGGTTTTTAAATGCTGGTAATTAAAAAGTTTCTTGCTAATAAATTGTAATTTTTTTTATTTAATTTTAACCAAAATGCGTTGTTTATAGACAGTTAAATAAATGTAAGTAGTTATGGTAACCGTATAATAAAGCAGCGAGGCATTAATTTTTTATTTTGTCACCAAAGATTTCTTCAAAAAACATGCTTCAGTTATGTTTGTTCAATTTTTAAAAAAATTAAATTAAGATATTATATTTTATAACCGTCGTTGAACAGCGGAGCGAATTTTCAGTTTACGACATCCAATGCTAACTGCGTAATTTTGAACCCAATCCAGAAGATAGGGGAACTCCTAGATCAAGTATTGGGAGAAATTTGCCTTCTTAGAGGACTTTTTTTGTTGGAACTCACCCCCATTTGCATTACATGGAGAGAAAAACCTTCCACGGATAGCCTAACGGCAAGGGGACTCTTAACTCATAATCCATTTATCAACGAGGCTATTTTACATCAGCACTGTGGTCGGTGCGAGCCGGGTGCGGAATTCGAATCAATCAGCTATCGCGGGGATTCGAACCCCGCTCAACTCATTGGGAGGCAAACGCTCTATCCCCTGAGCCATCACGGCTCTAAATTAAGATATTGATTTAATTAAATGCATTTAGAATTAAACAAGAGTATCTGAAAATATTTTAATGGCAACAAAACAAAAATTGGTGAAGTAAAGAATTTTTTGAAATTGTAAGAACATTGAAAAATTCCATCATGAGAAAAAGCAACTTTGTCAACGAGAACTACATATTGATGTATGAACCTTTACAAATTCATGATCTTATAACTCGGAAAGAAAAACTCTAATTTAAACAGGATTTGTTGCCTATTACTAAGCAAAGTGTGAATTTTTTTACTATCTCAAATAATGAAGTTTTGAAGTATTTTTCTCATTTTGAACTTCTAATGCTCCTAAACTGGGTACGGCGATCAATTGAATTCATAATTATAGGGATGTGCTGCATTGTGTGTATCCCTTTCGTACGCAGAAGTTGAATACATAACTCTTGACTCTCGCTTTCTGCACAATTAATTGAAAATATTCTATATTAATTTAATCTGAAAATTAATTAATGAGTTCAAACGTTTAAGTTGAAGACATTAATGTATAGCTGTTTCGGTTTTAAAAACAAGTACTATCATCAATTCCAAAGCACAAATTGTAAAAAAAAAAACATCTTTTATTTTTCCTTTGCTTATCTTTAATTTTTCAATCCTAACTTCTTGAAAAAGTATTTTAAAGGAAATGAAAACCATTTGTATAATGAGCAATTGGTACAGGGGGTGATCATTTTTTTGATCTATTATGCTTGGATTTTTCCAATAGCAAATTGAGTTAGTCATTTTTTAGGGGATAGTTTATAAATATGTAACTTAATCAGTGCTATTAGCACTGATTAGTAATTAGTAGTCTGATTAGTAAGCACTGATTAGTATTAGTAGTAAAGTAAGTTATGAAACCTCACATAAAAATTTATTTTCTCTGAAAAGATTATTGTTATTAATTATTATTGTTATTAAAAACTTAAATGCGGCAATACAATATTTTATTAAATCAGAAATAAAAAATTAAATTTAGCGTTTTAAGTCAAGGATTAAAAAAGAAAATGATTTAAACAGAATATTTTGAATCACTATTTAGTTTTCTAATTTTATGTGAACCTGGTTATAAGGTTTCATTTTCGAGCGATTTTTTTTCGAAGAAAAAAAAAATTAAGTATCCAAAACAGGGACTTATATCATTCGTGGTATATCTTTCTTTTTAGAAAAAAAATTATGTTGAAAATTGAAAAAAAAAATTTTTTACGAATTTCCGAATTTTAAACATTTTTTAGAACTTCAAGATTATGTATATTTTATTTTTAAACATTTCCATTGATAAAACCGGTAAATATATTGAATTCGATTTAAATAATATGAAATGATCTATTAGACATCGATCACGATTTTTTTTTTACTAGATAATCTTGTTTATTTAAAAAATGCTCTAATTAACTGCAAACTTCAGCTTTTCATATAATTTTTTATGTATTGGTTCAATTCAGGAAATGTGAAGAGCCTGATGTAGAACTTGAGAAACTAGGAAGAACCTATTCGTGCATACCAGTTAAATCCTATCACTGGCAGCAATATATTTTCGGGAATCCCGTAACACACAAGTTTTTGACTTTACTAATATACCAATTGATAAAGGGAAGTCAATATCTTAAACATTACTACCAACCATATTTTATATCACCTCAATAAATCAACAAGATTTCCTTTTCAACTAAAATGAATGTTGCTTAGTTTATCGAAACTTATAAAGATAAATCGTTTTCTTTATCAAATTGAAAAGCTGTAGGGAAGGGAGAACGAAGTAGGGAAATTGGCTTATTGGCGACAATTGGCTTTCCTCTTCTCTTCAATGAACACACACGTGTTTTCTTCTTCATTCCATTCAAAATGATCTCTTGCTCCTGATGCAGATCGGGAGAAAAATATGTTGTTATTCGACTGTGATTCATAAATATTTAAAATATGTATTCAAGTAGTGAAGTTGCGAATAAGTTTATTTTATTTTTCGTATTTTTCTGTGTCGTTAGACTTTCTTTTTCTTCAGATGATTTCAGTAAGTAATTTTTCCTTTCAATTAAAAATCTATAAACGGAATATTTATTGCAAATTTTAAAATTAATTATCAGTTTGATATCGATTTTTCTTTTTCTTAAACTTAGTTTTTAGATCTGTATATACATGTAAATTTTAATTAATTGTAAAGATGCTTGTTTTACATACGTACTTACCATATATTTCTAACATTGGTGTAAACAAATAAAATTATGTTCTTGTATGTAATCAACCTTATTCATCAAACGTTGATCAACATATGAAAGATATACATTATTATTATTACGTGTTTTGAATGTAATAAAATGTATCACCTAAAAATAACATTTATTTTGTACATGAGCTTATGTTATTTTAAACTAAGTAACTATAAATACAAAGTTTGAATTTGATTATTATGAAAAAACAGAGAAAACATCTTTAAAAAAAAACGAAAGAAAAAATTATTATATATGAACAACTATAATTTTCCGAAATTTCGCAACATTTTACGAAAATTTGTTTTTCATATTTAAGGCTACAGCGAACCTTATGCTTTGCTGTTTCCTTCTTGGCATTACGATTTTAATTTTATTTTGAATTATTTTAACCACCATAATACATGAATAAATTAAACATGCATAAATATAAATGCTTGATAATTGTAAATTGGTGTACTTAAATACAAAATATTTTTGCCAGTAATCGATTTTTCTATTCTCATTTCACTAACACTGAAAAAAATTATCCCCCAACTAAAATATGCCTAGTTTCGAAATAGCAGCTGTAAAAGTGAAATCGAAACAGTTAAGAAAAAACAATTTGTGCATCAAGAACGGTTTTCATTAAACATACCCTTACCAATCAGTTTAAATTGTGGTGCATTCCGTATAGATTGTCCTTAATATGTATTTTAGAATTTTTTGTAAAAAATGAAAGACGTGCATAAAGGGTACAAACGGATGTTTAAGAGAGAATAAACGTTTTAAAAAATCTCGAGAATCATCACCGAGAGAGGCGTGAATAAAATTATCCGAAACCTGAATGATTGTTAAAGGAAACTATGAGAAGTTAAAGACAATTATTAGATTCACGTTCAAGTTTCAAGCAGTAAACAAATTGGTTTTAATGACTTAAATCCGGTTTTACTCAATAGTGATTTATTCGATTTCAATAGCGTTTTTGTTTTTCTTCGCTAAAATATAAATTTGCGACACTTAATTTATATATCTTTTTGATTTTATTTTTAAGAAGGATCTTTAATCCATTATACTTTAAGTATGGTGATTATAGAATACCCTGTAATTATAGAATACAGCTGCTCATCCATTAATGAATCTAAATTATCCGAAATGCAAAATAATACAATAATTGCTATTACTGTTTTATTATAGAATGAATTTTTTCAATCAATGGTCCATGTTTTCATAGGATTTTTTTTAATAAAATTGTTCAAAGCAAATGATTGTTTCATCAAATTATTAACTTAAAATTTTTTTTTTTCTTTTAGCAATTCACCTTTCAAGATTTCTGAAAAAAGTATTAAAATCTTTCATTTTTTCAAACATCTTTAAGTGCTGTTACATCGGAAGAATTATTATTTATTTACTTATTTTTTGTTATTTTAAAAATAACTTGTACTGACAACAAATAATCAAAATGCGTCATTATAAGCTCATAAATTTTTTAATACGATTGTTGAGGCAATATTTCCATTTTCAAATATAAATAAAATAAAATTAAAAATAAATTATTGCAAAAACATAATAATAGACCGAGGTTTGTGATTTTGGAGATTTCGAAGGAAGGCTAAACCCCTTTGAAAACTACTTTAATCGAATACTCTTTTAACTGATAATCAAACTTCAGTGCAATGGTAATCATCAACTTGCCCATACTTAACATACACCTAGTGTTCTCAGAATGACCCATATAGAATTTAATAAACTCGGTTACATTTAAACAAAATAAAATAGAAATGTACAGTTCACTGCGTTTTGTTTAGGAAACGAAGCATTTATCCGCACGATGTCAAATTTAGTTATGAAGTTCACAAATTGATTGTATTGCTGGAAAAGAGTAAAAAACATTGTTTTCTGCAGCATATCAGATCATCCAAGCTGAAATATTTATAGGTGGTTTGTTAATTTCGCCAGCCGACTGCCCCGGTTATTTGAATGGTTATTTTGAAAACGTTATTTTACAGTTGTTCTCAAATAGTAACGCTCAGAGTCCCCTTCCGTCAGAGTATAACCGTGGTAAGTTTTCGTGGTTTCCCTCACCATGTAACACAAATGCGGGTTTGTACACATCAAAAAGTCTTCTCCACGATAGCTAGTTTGTCCCAATTTTTAAACTATAGGAGTTCCCTTGTCTTCTGGGTTGTGTTCAAAATTACAAGACTACGCAGTTAAATATTGATAGTCGTAAACTCTCAGCTGCTCAATGCCGGTTATAAAATAAAGTAGTATCGTTATCTGTTGACGAATTTTGAAGCTAATTTTGAGGCTTGGTGAAAATAAATAAGTTTGTTTCCTGAGCATAACTGCACTTTTCTTCTTCTTGCCGTTTTTTAATCATCGGTCATTTGGGGTAAATTCGGTTTTATAAACAATTTACCACGACATGACTTACGCTAGATTGTAAAGCCGATGTTTCCACAATAATACGCAAAAAAATTAGTTAAGTTTGCTTCAGTTCTATAAATGAAACTACTATTCAAGTTCAATCAACTTAGAGAATCTATACTTTATCTAATAAAAAACAACCCTCAGTCTCTGAGAATTCATTGAAAATAATTAAAATCGATGCTGTAGGTGCATTTGTTGAGCGATGATGGAAAGCGAAGATAAAAATGAGTGGGAAAGAGGTTCATCTAAGATATAATGATTAATGTATAGTTTATTGAAGCCAGATATAAATGCTCTCAGTTATTAATGCTCATTTTCAAATTAAAGATTTGTAGGATCTCAAGTCGTACTGATTAGAAAAATATTACTTCCTTCTCTGTTAAAAAATTTACCGACACTTCTTTGGGTATTCTACTTTGCATTACATTTTGTTTTTCTGCACGAAAACAATCACTCTTAAAAACTTAAAATTACGATGGTTTATAGGAAAATGTATAGGAAGTATGATGAAATTTTTAAAAAACAATAGCATTTGGTAATTATTGGCTGTTAATCTTATAGACAAAAAATACCATGCGGGCCACTCTACAGACCACAGAGATGCTACTACAGTGTTGAATTTCGACTTGCTGAAAGGGACGTATTTGTTTATGAACCTAAGACGATTTTATTTCATGATTACTTATTGTTCAAAATTATTATGATTTTAAGTTCTTTTTTCTCAAATTTTTTCTTAGCGTTACATTTTGTTTTGGTGTGCAAAGACGTAGGAGTATAGAAAACTGTACTAGAGAATAAGGGAATAAAAGCAACATTCAATAATTAGTTCGAAAATTATTGACTGCAATTGTAGTTAAATGTGGGCTGATCTACTGACTCCTGAAATGTGAAAGCGGAATTGAAATTTGAGAAACTGAAAGAGCCAGTTTTGTTTTTAACTTAACGTGAGGTTTTTTCTTCTTCGGAATTCCAATTTAATCGGATGTTATTGAAATTTTGAATGCTTTTTTCGTGAATTTTTTCTTTAGCTTTAAATATTGATTATTTACATTTTTTTTAATCGATTATTAAGATTATTTTATTGATTATTTGCTTTAAGTATTATTAATAATTTGTTGTGGAAAAATTGTATTTCTTTCTAAAGATCTTTATTTTATAATCTCGCGGTTGAGTTGATGTAAAAAGCAACAAAACGAAGGAGAGAGATTTGTTGTTGCTCCATATAAAAATCTTAAAATTTATATTACGATTCTTAAAAATATGAAAACTTAATGCAAGAGAGATAAAAACCGGCTCCTATTTGGAAAAAAAATCAACTCTATGAATACCTTTGATCTCACGATCTGATCTTTAGGTACTGGCAAAAAATATGGCTCCAGCGGCATTGATATTGTACAAAACTTTTATTCTACAGATTTTAAGTCGCATTTACTATTTATTTTAAGGCAACTTTAATAGTTCCTAAATTTAAGTGTTTAAAAAAACATTCGGCAAAAATGCTGTGTAGTGGCGCAATGGGATAACGCATATATCGGTAGATACGAAAAGATAATTTTTTGTTAAAGTCATTTGTTTAAGATTTAACCAGTATCATTAGAAACGATAAGTTATCAAATATAACGGATCCCTTAAATAATTAAAAAAATAATTGCTGTTCAGAATTATTCAATAATTAATCCTGTGTCTGTCTCCCGACTGTCATCCTTAAAATATATAGTATATAAAAAAAATTGTCGGCAAAATTTCAATATTTGGAGTTAAGAGACTTCATTTTTGTAGGAAAATTTGTTAAATGTTCAATTCGTTTTGTTCGATTTTTTTGTTTGTTCTGAAGAGCAAAAAAATTTTTTATTTACCATAACAAAATCACATTCATCTGATATCAGTTGATAAAATCAGTAAATGGGTTGCCTACTGAGGAATATGCGCACTTGTTGCTTCGGTTAAAAGATCGTTCTCAGATATTAAGGAAATATGGATTTCTCGATGAAGAAATTTTTTTTTTCGAAACACATCTTCACAAATTATTGTGAAACAGTTCGTCATCTGACATAATATTATTGTACTTACTTAATGTAACCAATCAATAGTCTAGTCAACTTAACTTTTAAACAATAAGCGAGTTTAGTTTAGTTTTTATTTATTTAAGATTTATTTAAATAATGTAGCGATTATAATTACAAATAATAATAATAGAATTAAATTATATATAATATAATTGTAATTATAATTTATGTAACTGGTGAAAATGTAAATTAACACAATTACAATCTGCAAATGGTGAGGAATATGCAGTATATGCACACTTGTTGCTTCAGTTAAGGTTTGGTGTAGGTTAAGGTTTGTTCAGTTAAGGTTAAGGTGTAAATTCTCAGAAATTACGGAAATTTGGACTTGTGGAAGTAGATTCGTTTTTTCAAAATACATATTTACGAACTGTTGTGAAATAGTTCGTAATCTGACGTAATATTATTATACTTACGTGATGTAACAAACATTAGTCAACTTCATATTTGAATAATAAGTCGAGTCCAGTTTTATTTAAAATTTATTTAAATCATAATACAATTATTATTGATAAATTTATAAGTAACTTAAATATTGTATTTATTATATTTCATTTTGATTTTTCTTTTGTTAGTAGATTCATTTCTATTTAAAATATACTTACGTGTGGCGTAACTACCACTAGAAAATATTAAATACCAATTCACTAGTATATAAGACATGTTAACTAGATTCTGTCTTGAAGTACCTTTTGATAGATGAAGGTTGATACGGTCGATAATTAAATCCCATTAATGGTGACCCGGACGTGATATGAACTTTGAAGGGATTTAATTATCGACCCTGTCAGCATTCATCTATTCTAAAGGTACCTCGTAATAGAATTAAGTTAACATGTCTTATATACTAGTGAATTTGTATTTAATATTTATAGTGGTAGTTATGCCACATGTGCACCATTGCGAAACTGTAATCTGAAGCATTAATTAGACGGAGTGAATCAAAACGGTATATATAGTCGATAATAAGCTGAGCCTTCTTAAACTTTTATTTGTTTGAAAATTATTTAAATAATTAATATAATTCATTTAGATATTGTTTTGGTTCTATTTTGTTTTGATTTTTTAAATTCATTTTTTGATTTTATTCTAATTCTGCTGATAAAAGAAACATAATTATCTTCACTGAGTTTTTGACTAATTTGCTACGTTGAAATATTAAAAATCTTTGCGGTTAGTTAAGGCATAAAAGGTTATCTTCCCTGAGATATGCTAATAAATGGTTATTATTGGCTAAAAAATTTAGACACTGTATTCTGGATTGATACTTATAGGGTAAAAATAGAAGAAAATAACTTCTTTCTGCTGGAACAATGCAATTTTAATGCACACAGATTATTTTGCCTTTAAAATTTATTTTTTGCCAAGCATCTATAAGAAATAAAGATATTAAACTCAGTTTTAAATACACACAATGAAAAAATTTTCTGCATAAATTTAACGATTCAATGATATTTTATATTTGGCCTAAATATTACTCAAAATAAAAATGATTTATTTATACTAGGAGTGCACAACCTTTTTGAGTGAAGGGCCACTTGCACAGCAGGTTGGCTAACGAAGGGCCGCACATGTATTTAGACATATTAATGACAAATGTAATAATGTTTATTTAAACATTATAGTTCCATTTTTTTATCAATAAAAAAAACTTGCTATTGCTATCATTTGAACAATAGATTTATCAAAATAAATAAACATTGAAGAAAAGAAAATTTTTTTTTTATCATATCATGCAATATGAAAACTCATTTTATAATTAAATTCTAATAAATTAAAAAAAAACTGCAATTCCCACTGAAGGAAAGTAGGAAAAAGTTTAGTCGTAATTAAGTAATATAAATTCAAATTGAATATTTTAATTGAAGAAAATTTATAGGTTTTAAACAAAAGCCTAAAATAAAAACAAAACAGAGATAGTTCAAAATAAAATTCAATGCTTATTTTGTAATGTACTTTATTATTTTATTTTATTAATTATTAGATTTTTTATATCGTAAACATTTTCCTTTTTTTATCGAAAAAGTTCACTTAAACAACAAAAAATTGAAATCTAAACTACAAACAGTGAGCAGTTTAAAAATTCACGTTTTCCGCCATTTTATGAATTTCTCAAGTTGCAATAACATTGCATTTAAATTAAGGAGGGATGTAACGAGTATTTGGCAGAATATTTTTTAGAAATGTATTTTTCTAAGTTTCTTTTATTTCTGAATTTTTATAGATATTACTTGTATAGAAAAGTGTGATTTTCAGTATTAAAGTTTTGTTTCAGGAACTGAGAAAAATTTGTTTTTTCTGTTTTTCTTTTTTTAGGCATTCTTATTATGACTCAGCATTTTTTTTAAAAATAAAGTTACAAATAAAATTTATTTTATAGCAATTTCTTTTCTTCTAAAATTATGGCAATGAGAAAAATTTAAATTGAGATTTTCGGCATAAGATTTTCACTCAACTACATTTTTGAACTACATTAAGAACATTTTTTCTATCTTTTTATTTTCTTTAAATAAAAAAAAAACTTTTTTCAGACGTTTTCATTATAACTCAGTAATTTTTAATAGCATTTCTGTTGACTTAATTCTTTTTTCTTGGCTTTTTCTGGTAATTGGAAAACTGAGATGTTCAGCTTTAAGAAAATTTTTCAAAAATTAAGATTGATTTTTATGTTCTCTGTTTCGCTTTTCGTCATTTTCAAAAACGTTCTCGATTAGCCTTATTTTTTAGAGTTAATTTATGAATGCGTTTTTCCAGGAAATATTATTCTCAGTCACAAATAAAGTGCACAAAAAGTGATTATTTAAATTTGCGATCTGAAACTCGCGTCGCAATAAAAATTTGGAATTTTCAAAATTACGTAGAAAAGCGGAAATAACTGTTTAAAAAAAATCATTTATATTTACGATAAATTCGGCTTCAAGAAAGCGCGTTAAACGTACATTTACTAAAGAATCTGTTAAAATTGATTGTGTCAAAACGTGATTACTTAAAAGTGCGATTAAAAATTGCCATTTTTTAATTTTTTTTTTAAATTGTGTTTAGAAGCTCTCGCGGGCCGCACTTCAGTAGTCAAAGGGCCGCATTTGGCCCGCGGACCGCAGGTTGTGCACCCCTAATTTATACCATAACCTATAAGAAAAGAAATTTCGATTTTAGAATACCAATTGATGTAATTATAGTTAAGTTTCATAGTCAGTGATAGTAACTGGATGTGGATAACGAGTGATTAACAATTAAGTAGATAAAGAAACGAGAGTAGATTAAGGATAATTAACAGTTCCAAAAATAAATTATTTAGTTATTTCGATTGTTCTCTAATTATTCCTTTGTTTTATTGATTCCTTTATTCTTTTATTAATTTTTTTATCTTCTTGACTAGTTAATTAATTGATTTTTCTTATTCATTTTTGTCTACCAATTTGTTTACTAATTTTTAAAGCCAGGAAATAACTATACTCTCTTTGACATTTTTACGTGATTGTATTTGCTAAAATTTTATTGTTATAATAGTGAAATATAATATAATAGATGCATTGTGTTAAATGGTTTTATAATCAAATTATTTGTTATAAAATATGAAAAAAAATTTCACTCATTAAATTGCATTGCTTATTTATTACTTGACAAATTCCCCTTTTTTGCATTTACCAACCTAAATAAAATTTCTTGTCAAAATGAACGAATTTATGTAATTAATAATATATTAAAATGTTTATAACCTCAATAATTGGTCTCCAATACAAAGAATTTTTTTTATTATTTTTAATATAGACATAAACCATATCGTAACAAAACACCACACTGTTACGAATTTTAGTTCTCAAACACTTCTTGAAAATACATTCTCGTGTACAAGGAGTTGAACCTGATTTATATAAATTACATTATTATTTCTATCAAATCATTCACGTATTTGATATTTTTGTTATTATTCTTTTGATATTGATTTCCAATCATTCATATAATTTCATTTATTTGCTTAAAATCATCGATGTAATTTCATATTTTAATAATTTCTTTTTTGATGAAGGTAGCAATATCCAATCATTCATATCATTTGATTTTTTTTTATATAACTACTCTTTTGATATTGATATCTAATCATTATATTTTGTAAGATATCTAATCATTATATTTTATAATTATTGTTTAAATAAGTGTTTTCAGTCATTCAAATAATTTTCTATTTTAATAATTGCTGGTCGAAATATAGCATCGAGAAGTAAAATTTAATAGCACTGATATAAGTGTAGAAATTTTCAAAATAAACAATTATAAAATGCACAAAAATATGGTAGGACGCATTAAAGGCAACTATGAATTTTTAAAAAAAATTAGTTTTGCAGTTTTTAAATAATTTTTCGAAATTAATATTTAACCAAACAATAGTTACGATGCTATTTTCAAACGAATCTGAATATTTTTCAGAAAAAAAAAATACAGAAATGTATTTTTCAACACTTCAAGCCGCAAACACAAAAATAGAGCCGAAAGAAAAAGGGCAGGGGAGGGGGGAAGCGGAATCTTCTAATCTAACAACAGAGTCATTCTTTGTTCTTTTTTTCACTAAAAATATAAGAAAAGCTAAATAATGTATCTTTTGAAGCGATTCTAGAGAAGGGGCCCCAAATCGAAGAGGTCTAATGGTAGGAATTTATTTTTCAGAAGGATGCTGGGGCCCCATGCGGTAATGTATACATTTCAGTCAACTAAAGCCAGGGCGCCGACATCTGTTTCATCCCATATAAACTCAGCACGACTCTTGGGAATTTGTCAGATGGTTGTTATCGTTCGTTGTCTGATCCAGAAATCACGAGAAAGCTTCAGAAAATTGATCTCTAAATTCAAACGTTATTCGAATATTTTTAAATTCGGAGTTAGTTTCCTAGCATCATTTTGTCATTAAAATACTTATAGAATATGAACTAGCAGGTAAAATTAAAAACCATTCCAACAGGCTTTGAAAACGTGCTTGTTATATATTCAGTGCTAATACTTTTAAATGCAAACTAACGCAGGAAAAAATATTTTTAAATCAAAAGATAAAATACTGAAATCAGTTTAAGAAACTCAGTCATTAATTTATAGTTTCTATTGTGTATCCAACTTCCTAGTCCTTCAAACCGAAAATTTAATTATAAAGGAATGTAACTAATAATAAGACATTGATAATTTTACGGGTTTTACACATTTTTATTTTAGTTATTTATTTATTATTACTATTATTTCATTTATTTATTTATATATTTCCCCAATGGACATTATTTGAGTATAAATTTTCAATAAACACATTAGTTTTTCTCACAATATAAAAACGGAAAAATTACTACCCCTTCTTTTTTTTATTTTATTTAATGGTACAAAATCTTAGAACGTACTTCAACATTTGTTTATGGTTTCAAGACTAAAAATTTAGCTTTAAAAATGAAGGTAGCGATTTCGGCTACATTCAGTATAATATATCGTAGTATCACCAATAATATAGATTAAAAACTGAAAGTGTAATTCAAATTCCCAAGAGATTGATTAATTTAAAAAAAAATCTTATTAAATTAAATTTAACACTTTATATATATATCACCATGAATAACTTTCGTTCTAATGATAGGGTTTCCACGTACTTCAAACCAAACTTAATGGTTCCAAGAGTTGATCTCAAATATGCTAATTAATTTCTAACAGTTAATTAAGTTACAGAAACGGACATAAATACATACTTTCTTTGATTAAATATAAATTTTTTTTCGATGGATTTGGATTCTTGAACATCAAAATTTGGCGGTTATCCATAATCTGGTAAAGATGGTGCCAATAGTTTAATTAGGAGAAAAGACGAAAGTTGGGCTACTTCCCCCTCTTTTTGCATATTTCAATATATCTTCAGGAAGTTTTTAAGTGAATCGAAAAAAGTCTCAATTATAAATTGCCCTTAATTATAAAATTCGATACCGAAAAATAATTATTCACTATTTTAATGAAAAATGATCGGAAAAACTTTTTAAATTTTTTTACTTTATTTTAAATTGTGTTATTTGAAATGAAAAAATACTAAATTTAAACGAAATAGGTCGAATAGTTAGTTTAAAAATACCACTTATTTCGTTTATCTTTTTAGTTTTTCTATATACAGAACTTAATGCAGACAAAACATCCTTTTTGAAATTCAAACTTTAAACATTGGTTTGAGATATTATGAGAAAAGAGAAGGGCTAAAATTGATAGAATGTTGAAAGTCAAAACTGAGTGAACAAATATTAAATAATTAAATAATAATATCGAATATTCAATAACTAATAAGCATAATTTAAACTAATGTTTCCAGAATTATATGATTTAGAACTGCAAAAATAATAATTTTTTCAAAGTTTGTTTCGTGTTATATTTTTCTTCTGATTCTAACAGAATTTTTAAAAAATTTAATTTCGGAAACATATATTGTAGATTTAGATTATGTTTATACATATTGAAATAGCAAATAAATGATTTTGAATATTGAGAATGCTATTGATAATATTCCAAAATCTTTTCTAAGCGTTGTTCTTTTTTTTTTCTTCTTTTTTTTTTGCGTTTTCACTTAAAAAATGGAAGAACAACGAAGAAAAAAAGTTTTTATCAGCAACTTCACTTCGATCACTATTTCCATAATTTTGTAAAAAAAGACGCAATATCTTTGCGTTTTTTTTTTACATTTTTTTTCTTTTTTTAATGGCGGGCACTTGGAACTATTGTTCATTGGCCTCAGAAAGTGCCAGAACTGCTTACTCTCTTCTCGTTACCCAGTGGGCACCTGTGGCGAAACCACGGCGGTGTAGCAGCGTCGCCCACGTCACACAACCACAAACCCGTTTATAGGGAGGGGTCACATCCACACACAAAGGAGAAAGGACATCCATGGTCTGAGCGGGATTCGAACCCACCACCAACGGCTCCGCAGTCAGACGAGCTAACCACTCGGCCACTGGTCGGCAAAATGCCAAAATTGCTACTCTCTTATCGTTACCCAGTGAGCACCTATGGCTAAGCAACGGCGGTGGAGCAGCGTCGCCCATGTCATACAACCACAAACCCGTTTATAGGGCGGGTTACATTCACACAATCCCACGGAAGAAAGGACATAGAACACACACAGAGAGAAAGAAACATCCATGCCCTGAGCGGGATTCGAACCCGCAACCATCGGCTCCGCAGTCAGGCACGCTAACCACTCGGCCACCAGGTCGGCTCTTTTTAAAAATTGAAACTTTCATTTCAAATTAATGGTACATTTAAAATTATAATTTTACAATGTATTTATGTATTTTTCTTTACTGCAATATAACAGTTGTGTGATAAACAATACTTATGAATCTCTCTCGTAGCAAATTGAATGAATATGCCAAGGACTTACTTGATTAAAAACTTCATGCGTATCAAAAATAGCTAAATTTGAAATAACAGTCATGTTTCAAACGCCCAGAAACAGGCGCCCATTATCAAGACTTGCCAGACGCAAGAATGAGAAGAAACAAAAGTTGCCCATGAAAATGGAAAAATAAGGGTGGGAAATAGAACTAGAAAACCACAGTAGCCGACAGAGAGAGAGAGAGAGAGAGAAATAAAAGAAAACGAAAAAAAAAAAAAAAAAAAAAACCGACTGTAGTGGAGAGGAGCAAATCATTTTCCTTCCATTAAAAATGAATTTGAAAGAAGATTTGAATGTAATTAGCCCACTTTTTGTATTTTGCAGAAAATGTTTCAGAATTTCTTCTTATGATTTTCTGCAATAGAAATGCTCCTTGCAATAAAAATGAATTCGGAGAAAGTTTGAAGGTATTTGGCCCATCTTTTAGATTTTGCAGAAATTTTTCAGAATTCCTTTTATTGATATCCTACTAATTTTCCTTTTTATAAAAATGGATTCGAAATAAAATTTTAAGGTATTCTAACTACTTTTTAAGGTTAGATTTCGCAAAAAATTTTAAGAATTCCGATGATATTCTACAGATTTTCCTTAATAAAGATAAATTCGAAAGAAAATTTTAATGTATTTCGTCCACTTTTTGTATTTTTCAGAAATTTTTTTAGAATTTCTTCTAATGATCTCCTCCAAATTTTCCTTTCAATAAAAATGGAATACGGTGAAAGCTTCTAAGTATTTAGCCCATATTTTTAGATTTCACCAAAAATTTTCAGAATTCCTTTTAATGATATTCTACTAATTTTCCTTTTTATAAAAATGGAATCGAAAAAAAATTTGAAGGTATTCTGACCACTTTTTAAGCTTATATTTTGCAGAAAATTTCAGAATTTCTCTTGGAGTTATTCTACAAATTTTCTCTACAAAACAAAATCTGTCGACAATTAAAATGTTTAAAAAGTGGACATGTATCCTCTGACATTCTTCAGAAAACTGGGCCAAAATACCTTCTGTAATCTTCTGAAAACTGCACGCATAAACTTACGTCATGAATGCCACAATAAAATGGCATTTAAATGTTTACAAACTGTTCGCATAATGGATAGCTTACCAAACGCAATAAACAGGCAATAATGTCTTTTATTTCTCATGAAGATTTCCAGTCCTTTATCTGATAGAATCGTAATTACCTAATCTGTTAACACTTAGCATGTCGTAAGTAGAATTGGTTATCGCTAAAAATACAATTTGAAGGGAGACTATAAGGATTCTTCCTCCTTTTTATTATTATTATTTTTCTTTTTTTATTCAACCATAGTTCCACGTGGTCATATAAACAAACGCCAACTAAGTTTACGCCAAGTGAGATGTGTTTGCGATAAATGTTCTATGAGTAAGAGATTCTTTCCCTATTTTTATTTTCTTTCTATTTTTCTTTTCTTGTTAACCGGAAACTAGGGAACGTTAAATTTATGCCGAAGTTTATTTTTCTTAAAAGTAAGGGAGGAAATATGCTGGCAATCTTATGAGAATGGTTTGAAATTGTGGTCTGGAAATTCGACAGACAGTTAGATTGAATCGATGGAAGTTTTTAACCGGAAAATTCTTTTTTCCTCATTTTCTTTTTATTTCCTATAATTTAATATTGTTGTGTAAAAAGTTTTTGGCGAATGTGGGTTTTAATTATTTTGGCAGAGAAGTTAAATTTCAAAGTTTTTTTTTTTTTTAATTGAACATTTAAGTTGTGCTCTATTGATACATAATCAGGAAAAAGATTTTTTAATTAAAACAAAACCATATTTTGCGAAATTTCCCTTTTGTTACACTTGTGATAAAATGTAATTTTCACCATTAAATTTGAAAATGGCAATTATGCAGTCCACTACTTGTTTTTATCTAAATGTTAAGAAAGATAGTTTTCAAATTTTGCTCATTGGCAGCCATAGATTAATTCGTTTCGCAAGCAGTCTAACTACGCCCCGCAAAATAGAAAAGTCAGAATTAGGAAAAGAATATATTTTTTCCTTGTGAAAATGGTTCCATAAAATGTAAATTTGCGGAATCATATTCTAACTCTGAATCTCTTCCAATCATTGACGGAATCATATTCTAACTCTGAATCTCTTCCAATCATTGACGGAATCATATTCTAACTCTGAATCTTTTCCAATCATTGACGGAATCATATTCTAACTCTGAATCTTTTCCAATCATTGACGGAATCATATTCTAACTCTGAATCTCTTCCAATCATTGACGGAATCATATTCTAACTCTGAATCTCTTCCAATCATTGACGGAATCATATTCTAACTCTGAATCTTTTCCAATCATTGACGGAATCATATTCTAACTCTGAATCTTTTCCAATCATTGACGGAATCATATTCTAACTCTGAATCTCTTCCAATCATTGACGGAATCATATTCTAACTCTGAATCTCTTCCAATCATTGACGGAATCATATTCTAACTCTGAGTCTTTTCCAATCATTGACGGAATCATATTCTAACTCTGAATCTCTTCCAATCATTGACGGAATCATATTCTTGTTAACAATTTCACATTTTTGATAACTAATAGTATGCCAAGTAGAATTGATAGTTCCTGATTCATTGTTTCGTAATATTGGTATGATTTGAAATTCGATGATCCAAATCATCTTAAAACTGATTGGAATCACTTGATTCAATGGCTAGATCAAATCACTATTTACCCAAACAGATTTAAATTGCAGATGAATCTGGTTATTTTCATCACTGATGTGGATGTAGTAAGTGGAAGAGCTGACTCTAATCAATATTTTAGATGATTCGAATCATTGATCTGAATAAGTGGCTCAAATCATTAAGTGAACTGATTCGATTGATATGATTTATTTCATCGTATAAATACAATGAAAACTTTTAATACAATTATTTAAAAACAAAATTTTAGAAGCTGCTTGAAAATTCGAAAGTTAATTTTATAATATATATCTCTTAAAGAAAGTGTAAAGGTAGAGTTTATTATTACTTTAACATTATGAGACAGAGGCGTAATTGATATAATGTTGAGTTATTAAGTTTTAGTATTAGACCCACGATATATTTTCGATTTATGTGATGTACTCTACATTTATAGCTCGAATTATTATACCATCATTATACTACGATGTAGTCTTCATTATTATTATTAACAAAGATAACAGTTATATAATGAACAAAATTTATGAATCATGTTTTGGGCACAGAGGACAGAGAGCTCGCTTTCCAATCAGGTGAGCCAGGTTCGAATCTCAGCGACGGTTAGTCTATACGAATTCTGCACCAGATTCGCACTGACCACAGTTCCGACGTAAAATATCCCCGGTGGTAGGTGGATCATGGGTTAGAGTCCCCTTGCCATCAAGATAACCATGGGAGGTTTTCCTCTCTATGTAATTTATTGCGAGTTCCATCAAAAAGTCCTCTTCAAAGGCAACGATTCAGCGACGATTATAAACTAAAATGAAATATAAATCATGCTTAAAGAAAACGTATTGGATATATATTTCAGCAAAAATCCCACTATTTCATTTGATTGATTTTAATTTTTTTTTAAAAATATGTCCTGAACTTTTAGACCCCCACTGTTTGTTCCTGTGAATACAAAGCATTTCCATAGTTTTGTGATGAATTGTGTTTACGAACATTCTGTGACGAATGATCTGAAAATCTTGAATTTTTTCACTAATATACGAATCTGCAAGAGTGAGAAAATGTATAGTTTGTCTTTGGGAGGGTCATGACAAAATATTATTTTAGGTGTAGTGCACACGCCTTTCAAATCAGACAAGAAAAATAGTCAGGATGTCTGAAATAAGAAAAATAGCTTCCTCAAAAGTGTGCACAAAATATTTATGCATCTGTAAGAGAATCGTTCCATTAACACTGTAGCAAATGTATAAAATATTATGATGATAAACTTATATTTTATAAGCATATAGTTACATTTTTCTATTTTGAATTTTTAGACTTTTTGTACAGTAAGCTGACATCATTTCAAGCTCATGCCTGTGATGGGGAACAATTAAATCTTACCTGCACTCCAAATACTGTAATTAGTGTACAGTTCGTACAGTACGGAAGATATTCGACATCTAATGAACTATGTCCTGGGCAAAAACCATATTACAGCTCTTGCAACGTCCAAGATGCTTTAAAAGTATGTCAAAGACATTTCTTTTTTGTTTTTCTTCTACAATTAATTGCTAATATTGATATATTAACAAAGTAATACGGCAATTTGTCAAGTTTGTATGTTATAATAAAAATTGAGTTTTCCTGAAATAACTGAGATTTAAAAAAAAAAATTATATTAAAAACGGAAGAAAATAAAAAATAAAATGCTGTGTTCTGCTTAGAAACCTAAGAATATATATATTTTAACCAAGCTTCAAAAATCACCAGTGAAGCCCACCCAGCTTAAAATCGATGGTTACCTACTTGTCCGAGAAGTAAAGATGGCCTGTGTTCAATGCTGACCACATTGCCACAATCATGCCGCTGATCACGAAATTGTAGAGCCTTAACCTCCATTCCCCCACAATGGGCTGTTTCAGTAATGTCGTTTTTTACCAAGTTTCAGAAATAGTTGCAAATTCCGCCAGCATTGCAGACTAATAAAATTATAAAACAATGATTTCTGGTTCATGTCAGCCAATTAAATATTTACATGGGCGTCTGATAATTTTGACTTTTAACTGCACCAGGTTGTTACTGCAAAAAGATTTTATCTTAAAATATTGTTTTTGTGGTTCTTATCATCTTAACAACGTCGAGCTGTGGTGGGCAGGGGATAGAACGTTTGCATTTCAATGAGATGAACCGGGTTCGATTTCGAGCGATGGCTGGTTGATACGAATTCCGCACCCGGATCGCACCGACTACAGTGCTGACGTAAAATCATGACGGATCATGGGTTACAGTCCCCTTGCCGTCAGGCCAACCATGAGTGGTTTTTCTCTCCATGTAACGTAAATGCGGGTTAGTTCCATCAAAGAGTCCCCCACAAAGGCAAATTTCTCCCAATACTTGATCCAGGAGTTCTCTTGTCCCATTGGGTTCAAAATTACAAGGCTACGGAGATGAACATTAGTAGTCGTAAACCCAAAATTGGGTCGGCTGTTCAATGACGGTTAAAAATTTTTAACATCGTCATCTGGTGACGAGTTTTGAAACTAATTTTGAAACTTTGTGAGAATTATCTGTTTCCTAAGCAAAAGGACGGAAAACTGTACAATTTCATCTTCTGTAATTGATTTTCAAATCGTTGGTCATTTTGGGGATGCCAGGTAGGTAGCAATCTTAACTACTTTTATATAAAACTACGTTAAAGCCTTTTTAAAGCAAATTTACTAGCGAATAAAATAATAAATTTGGCAAAAAAAATAACAGAATATATATAGAAGAAGAATAGAACAGAAGCCTCAGAAATTTTTCACTTCTATTTGATTAAGACAGGCAAAAAGTCTTATTTTTGAAAAGAATATTCGGCTTTAAAGATGTATAATGTAATAACTGTTCCAACCACCGACCAACCAGAGAGCACCGATGTTAATTAAGGGAATGAATAACAGTCAAAAAATTATTATGTATTTAATTTTTGGAAATAGCAATGCATTTAATTTTTAGTATAAGTAAAATTAATTCACAATAAATAAAACAGTAATTATATCTTATTATGTTATACGTAATAAAAATAGTTTAAAATAATTCTTCATACAATTATTTTAACAGTAGAAATCATGAGACTTCGAGTTACATATGCATTCTTCTAGTCGACAATTATTATCCAAATACGATGATTATTAGTCTGCGTTATCATCGTAGAACTTTTTAGTGTTATTATATTTTCTAAATATAAGTAAGATTATTAAAACTTAATTTATTAATATGTTGATTAGCCTTTTGTTACGTTTTCAATAATTAAACTCTATTTGGCACAGGTTATCCAAGCTCATTGTCAATTATTCTTGCATCCCATTTTTAATAATTAAACTCTATTTGGCACAGGTTATTCAAGCTCATTGTCAATTATTCTTGTATCCCATTTTTAATAATTAAACTCTATTTGGCACAGGTTATCCAAGCTCATTGTCAATTATTCTTGTATCCCATTTTTAATAATTAAACTCTATTTGGCACAGGTTATCCAAGCTCATTGCCAATTATTCTTGTATCCCATTTTTAATAATTAAACTCTATTTGGCACAGGTTATTCAAGCTCATTGCCAATTATTCTTGTATCCCATTTTCAATAATTAAACTCTATTTGGCACAGGTTATCCAAGCTCATTGTCAATTATTCTTGTATCCCATTTTTAATAATTAAACTCTATTTGGCACAGGTTATTCAAGCTCATTGTCAATTATTCTTGTATCCCATTTTTAATAATTAAACTCTATTTGGCACAGGTTATCCAAGCTCATTGTCAATTATTCTTGTATCCCATTTTTAATAATTAAACTCTATTTGGCACAGGTTATTCAAGCTCAGTGTCAATTATTCTTGTATCCCATTTTTAATAATTAAACTCTATTTGGCACAGGTTATCCAAGCTCATTGTCAATTATTCTTGTATCCCATTTTTAATAATTAAATTCTATTTGGCACAGGTTATCCAAGCTCATTGTCAATTATTCTTGTATCCCATTTTTAATAATTAAACTCTATTTGGCACAGGTTATCCAAGCTCATTGTCAATTATTCTTGCATCCCATTTTTAATAATTAAACTCTATTTGGCACAGGTTATTCAAGCTCAGTGTCATACTGGAAAAGTATGTCGGCTTCTCATATATCCTGATATGTTTCCCAGTGATCCATGTCGTGGGGTACAAAAATATGCCGAAGTCATGTACAAATGTAGACCAGGTACTAACCTTATTACTGTACTTTTAATGAAACTGTTTATCATGATGTGCTTTTCATTATACCTAATCTTGACACTCATCTCTAAAATAAGTAATATGTGTATGTTTGCAAATAAAAAAGAGTTAACTAAGAACTTCATAAACCGAACATGAATTGTAAAAGCACAAAATTATAGAAAACAACGCTTAAAAGCACAAAAAGTTCCACAAAAGAATACATAGCAGCTTGTAAAAGCACAAGCGTTTCAACAAAATAGACAAACAACAACGTGTAAAAACACAAAAATTGTCACTAAAGAATCGACAGCAACGCGTAAAAGCACAAATAATGCCTTAAAAAATGAGCAATAACGTCAAAAAATAAGTAGACTAAGTTTTTACACGTTGTTTCAACAATTAGTTTTCTTACAGTTTCTTTTAATAAATATGCTTTTTTTCTTCTTGCTGATATTAAAGTTCGATTTATTTCTGTGAAATAGCATTTATTTAATCGTCTGTTGCAGTAATTATGACAAAACTTTCATCTGTTTTCTTTTTTAAGTAATCTTACTCATTCAACGTGGAAAGGCAAGTTATGAATTTGCAGGTAAAAATTTCGATAATATCGATACACTTTATTTGTAAAGTTTAAGTTAAACTGTAATGAAACAAAATCAATAGAAATGTCTTAAATTTATTCTTGAAAATCAGTGTTATCGTACATCAGAAATAATTTTTAAATCAATTAGTTTAAAGTATCATAAATGTAAATAAATGTTTCATAAAGTATCATAAATCTTATTGCAATTTCTATATTCGGGACAAAATGTAATGATTATCGCTTAATTTTATCGATTGCTATTTCTAATGAACTTATTCTTTTTGCACTAAAGATTTCTGACTTTCAAACTTTTAACCATCAGTTATTATATACCAACATTATTAATTATTGGTCGTCCACCTAATATGATGGTAACCCTGAAACACAACAAATCTTCCCTTCTGTTACCCGAATGATGTACGTATATCAATATCGAGATGGACATTGGAAAAAAAAAAGAAAAAGTGAAAAGAAAAGAAACACTTAACAAATAATCACGATTAAAAGACGCAGGAGGTTTTGATGAAGTTTCAGAAAATCTAACTCTTACAAAGTTTTTCTTTTTACGCCACTCAACCATAGTGAAAACTTTATTTCATAAAATTGGAAACAAAATTTCAATATAACTTTTAAGATAAACTACCCACACTTGAAAAGTAAATTCAGAACGTCAATTTTTATTACCCATAAGATATTTCGTATTCTCTGTAGGTATTTTCGAAGAAAAGTGGATCAATTTGCATAAAAGTTCGTTAGTGTAAATTTTCTTTCCTTTCAACTCGCTATTTCTATCGAAGTATAGATTTTTTTTCTTTTCTACAATTTGATATTTCACTTTCACATAGGTTTAATCATTTTCAGAAAAAAAAGTAATGTTTTTGAATGATTGCCACTTCACTATAGCCACTTTCATTTCTTTTGTCAAATTTATTTAGATGCCTTGTTTTATGTTATTACTGAAATACTCTTTTTCATAAACCCCCTTGCAAAAAATACGTGTCAATTTAGGTGGGTTCGTATTGACAACCATTCTCAATTTATATTTTAAGAATTTTTCTCTGAAATGAAGTGAAAAAAGTTTGCTTATGAGGTATTAGAAATTATTATTTAAGTGAGAAAAAAAACTAAAAACGCTATTAAATTTTAATGAACTTAACTACTGAGGTAGGCGAGACTTAAAATATCAAAACTTTGATTGCTCGAAAAAGCGAGAGTTGAAAGGTGGCTAGTAACTTGATTACCTCCAAGTTTCCTCAAGCAATCACACTTAAAGGCCGGAATAGCCTGGTCGGTAGGGCGCTGGGCCCAAGTCCAAGAGGTCGTGGGTTCGATCCTCGCCGGCCAAAGACTCCCCGTGTAGTAAATGGTGACTGATGCGCGTTAAATCTGTCGAGTCTCAAAGTCCTCCATGTTCCCACTACAAATCAATACCTCTGGGGGTACTGATCCAGGAGTTTCCTTGTCTTCTGGATTGGTTCAAAATTACAAGGCTACGGAGTTGATCGTTAGTAGTCGTAAGCCCATGAAATTGGGTCGGCTGTTCAACGACGGTTATAAAAAAAAAAGCAATCAAACTCGAGCCGCGATGGCTGAGAGGATAGAGCGTTCGCCTTCCAATGTGTCGAACCGGGATCGAATCCCAGTCGATACGAACTCCGCATCCGGCTTGCACCGACCACAGTGCAAGCGTGAAATATCCTCAGTGGTAGACGGATCATGGGATAGAGTCCCCTTGCCGTTAGGCTAACCGTGGGAGGTACTCGTGGTCTTCCTCTCCTTGTAACGCAAATGCGGGTTAGCTCCATCAAAAAGTCCTCCACGAAGGCAAATTTCTCCCAGTACTCGATCCAGGAGTTCCCTTGTCTTCTGGATTGGGTTCAAAATTACAAGGCTACGGAGTTGAACATTAGTAGTCGTAAACCCATAAAATTGGGTCGGCTGTTCAACGGCGGTTATAAAGCAATCAAACTGGTTTCGATATTTAACATCCCGCCCTACTCATTAGCGATTTGACACATTATAACAGCGTATTTGTTTATACCTCGCTTAAATATCAATGAGCATAGATACTTTCCTTTTGATAAGCATTTACAGTAAATTTACAGTAAGAGCGATGATTACAAAATGCCTCTCAATGTTTTGACTCGAAAATTGTAATCTCGCTTTATTAAAATGATTAGTTTTGCTGATTTATTTATATAAAAAAATTTTTTAACACGCAATAATACAGGTATTCGATAAGTCAAATCTTGAAAGAATTATGCTGAAATTACTTCATTTTCCAATTTTTTATACTAAAAAGAGTTGTGCATCAATATTGAGTAACAACAACTAAATGTTTGCTTCGCTCACCAACCCCCGTGATTGCTTCTCATTCATTGTAGTTTTTTTTTTCTTCTTAAAAGTCAATAAAAAGATCATATTGTTTATAATGAGTAGGCTTCACGCCAGCAATGAAAATCTAGTGGTCCAAAAATTTATTATGGTAGACAAACTAGAAAAATAAAATCGAACATTATGATTACATAATTCATGTTATGGCACATATCAAAAAATTATTAATTACCATCTATAACACCTTAAAAATAATTAAGTTCATTGCCTTACTGATTAAAGATTACTATTTAATTAAATGAAGTGAAAAAAATTAAAATTATATTAGTAAATAGATTCAACATCGATATTAAAATGCTGAGACCAACTAAGTAAATAAATGAGGAAAACAGAAAAGTAAGAGCTAACAAAATATTATTTTAACAGTTAATTGTCTAAAAATTATAAAATTTTAAATAAAGTCAATTTTAATGAGAAAGCACATTTATCCGTAATATTATTTGAATACCACGCATTTGAATTCCAGACCACTAGTAGAACAACAAAATTAGTAAAACGATTTTTTTTTAAATGCAAAAAAATTGATGAAAAAAACTTTTTTCCTTACTATTTTGTAAATTTCAAACATTTTTCAAGGCGACAATTGTCGCCATATTGGCGTTAACTCTATAATAATAAGTTATATTATTGTAATTTAATGTAAAGTACATTCTTTTGTTATGGTAATCCTAACGAAATAAATGATTACATGGATTTAAAAAATAATCAAAACGTTTTAAATTGCAATGACTTTTGGACGAATAAGAATTTTGAAAATATTTTTATATATCGGGAGAAAAAGAGTTGCGCAACAAAAATTAAATGGACACTATCAAACAGTTAAAAAGGATGTTCAGTCAGTTTTTTTAGTTGATTCATAATGAAGCAAAACTTATAACCGTCAATTCATTAGTTGGAAGAAGCAAAAAACCCTTAGAATACCACCATTAATGACGTTTTTATGATCTTGTCCAGATTTAGAGAGTGCAAAAAGTGTGTTTTTGTAACGCTATGTGTTACTCAATTACATAAGAGTGAAAATGTAATACGTATTGATTTAGTAACATGAGCCTATTTTCATAGAGGCAACACGTGTTTACATGACATCAAAATTAATGAAAATTTCTTTGATATTAAAAGACCTTAAGTATAATTTTTCTGCGCCGAAACTAATAGACGTCACATGATTTTTTTTCAAGTAATTTGTTACAAAGAACAACTAAAAAATTTCAAAAGAAAAAAAAATGGATGGTATTTGTTTCTAAATATACTTGCGAGTTTTTACACCGAAGTTTGTTTTAGTAATAATGGCACTCTAATGTATACAGTTTAAATTTGCAATTTTGATTTTGTTTTGCTATTTAAAATATTTATTAATTTAAGTTGTTTATTTTGATACTTTTTAATCCGCTTTTTGTAATAAATATTGTTTAATTAATCGTCAAATATGTTAATTTGAATGAATAAATTTTAAAATTTATGATGACGTTATAAGATTTAATAAAAATAAAGGGAGTTTTTCGGTTATGATAAAAACGAACTTATGTGGTAAAATAATTTTTTCATTATATTTTATTTTTGAAAAAAGAAAATGAAAATACTCTGATTAAAATAAAAATAAAAAGTATTGTCTTTAGTTTAATATTGTATCTTGGCTGCTTTTATTTGCTAATTTTTTCAGGTGGTTTTAAGAGAAAATCTTAAGACTTCAAATAGTAAAATAATTAGTAAAATAAATAAACTAGTAAAATAATTTGATATTTTTTATTTTCATTTTTGAAAGTGCCACAAAACACCTAAACGAACAAATTTCAGATTTATAAAGTAAGAAAATCGGATAATGTATCATTTGATTTCATATTTGTGGTGAGGAAAAAAAATCACTCTCAACGTTTTGATTGTTAGAAGAAAATTCAATAAACAAATTAGAATAACTAGGTTTTGCCCCATATAATATGAGTTCTGAAATTTTACTTAACCCTACCTAAAAAGGAATGGTTTTTAAAGTATTTAAAATGGAACGTGCTTTTAAAATTTTGTTCTGTTGTTATTTATTTATATATTATAATTGTTTAAATTTCAAATAAATCGATATTGAATGTAAATAATTTTAAAATGAAATAATGAGACAGATTAACAAATGCTCATATTTTTATTGCATTTACAGAAGAGTTTCTGAACAAGGTAGCGTGCGAAGACAAATATCTTTATCTAAAATGTCCTCCTGGTCAAGTCATCATAATTTTATCTGCCTATTTTGGTACCACAAAAGAGGATGTCATCGATTGTCCACAAACTGACAACACACGAACTGAAGGTAATGTCTTTTACACCTTTTCTGTTAAAGACTCATTTCTAAATACATACTGACAGTTCACATTTGTTCAATTAGATTGTACGGTCAGTTACGTAGATCAGACTGTTGATAGAATTTGTTCAGGAAAGGAGAACTGCTCATTGTTAGCTGATACTCTTACATTTGGTGATCCAATGTGCAAAGGCAGAAAGCATCTTAAAGTCAAGTATAGTTGTGGTAAGAACGATTCATGTATTCATTCCATCTGATTGTTTAAACTTTACTAATTAAATTAATACTTATTAATTCATTTTACTTTAAGAGCAAATCCTAATACGAAGATTTAGAAAGTTGGAATCTGTATGCAGTGAGTTCCTTAATCATCGCAACTGTTATTTTTTTTTCAGAATTCTTGTATAAAATGAAGTTAAAAAAGTAAAAACATTAGAGGTTGCAAATTAATATTAAACCGAGACAAAAAATTTGAGAAATCTTAACGGATAACTATTAATGAAAGCGGGATTAAAAATAACAAAACTAGCTTTATTGCCATATGAAAATGGTGAATCAACTCCTATTTCATCACGTAATTAAACAGGTTTTGGTGGTTTTACATCCAGACTTTCTCGATAACATATTAGTCAGATTTAAATTACTATTTTGTTTCCTGGCTTAAATTATAATGTATCATCTCTAAATCTAACAACTGATATTCTCTTTTTGGACTATTAAAAAATATTCAAAAAACATACATTTAGGCCAGTTATTAAGAACAAAAAGAGCCGTACGTCACACCCGTTTATAGGGAAGGACCCATTCATACATCCATTTATTCATGCACAGTTCGTAATTTTGACCTAAACCAGAGAACGATCCATCTCCAATTAAGTACCCCCAGAGGTTTAGATTTGTTATGGGAACATGGAGGAATTTGTGACCCGACAGATTTAACGTGCACCAGTTATCATTTACTACACGTGGAGTCTTCGGCCGGCTGGATTCGAACTCCTGTTGTCACAATAGTGAGTCCAGCTTCCTGCCAACCAGGCTATCCCGGCCTCATTGAATATTATTAGGGTTAAAATAATGAAAAATGTTTCTGACATCTTATTTTCTTGATATTCATTGCATTTTCACTGTAACATTCACATTATTTGAAATGAGAACAATAATAATTATCTAAAATTAGGATGAATGTTTAGTCCTTTCTATATTTATAGTTGAAAAAACGGTTCTGGTGAAACAGTCGATCAGCAGCATGTCGACGGGTGAGAGTATAGAGACGACTTCATTTCCCGGCTGGTTTCGTGGAAAGGATCAATCAATGAAACAGGCCAATCATTGGCCTCGTAAGTAGACGTTATTCTTCTTCTTCACTCTCATTTATCATAAGACTTCTTTTCAAACAAAACTTTCACATTATTTTATATTGTCATTGAAACAAATGTGCTGTTTAAGGTAACAGACTCGATGAAAATCGGCTATCTCGATTTTTATTATTATTATTCATATTTGACCCTTAATTTATTTGCTTTCAAAAACGCTTTATATTTTTGATCTCCGATTTTTAGACATAAAGTAATAGTATTTATTTTTTGAATGCTGACAGTCGAAAACTAAAGTAAAGGCCCGAAAATGAAACTAAAATATTTCTTGCTTTGAGTATTTAAATCTTTTTTTTTTGTGAATAAACTACAGTTTTAAGACAATGAAATTAATTTTTAGGAATTAATTTTCGAATTATTAATTCTTTGTTCTCAGAATCTTTGTTTCATTTCCCGAAAAATGTTGACTTCGAGAAAAGTTTTTTAAGCTACGCTATTAACACACATTACAAAAAACGATAATTAAAGGTTA
Organism: Parasteatoda tepidariorum; assembly: GCF_982258835.1. Classification (NCBI taxonomy): domain Eukaryota; kingdom Metazoa; phylum Arthropoda; class Arachnida; order Araneae; family Theridiidae; genus Parasteatoda; species Parasteatoda tepidariorum. The sequence goes on from NC_141757.1 coordinate 80,352,949, forward strand.
CCATAGGTAATAAACGTTAATTCTTTGAAATTTTGTATGTTGATTTTGTAAAAATGCAGGGATGTCAGGAACTAAAAAAAGCTAAGATCAAAGTGTGAATTTGTTATATTTATCAAGCTTTTTAAATCAGAACATTTAGAATTTTTTTAAAAAAATTCAAGATTAAACAATATATTTAAATTTATTTTATTGTTTTTTTTAAATTCTTTTTAAGATTCAAGACATCGGTAGTCACATTGTTGATCTAGAAAAAAAATTAATTTGAAATGTATGGATTACAATTTGTTGTGGACTTGTTAGCGTGCTATGAAAAAATTGTAGTTAAGCTCAAATTTTCCCTTATTTTGAAAAATATTTTATAAATTTTACTTTAAATTTTTAATTTTAGGACCTCTCTTACCAAACATAAAATTAAAATAAGCCTTTAAAAAAATGTGGACCAATGGAATAACTTAATTTTTTTCAATCATGCAATCATTCATCTCTATTTATGGTGATACGAGTATTAAAAATATAATACCCATTTTCAGTATATTTAAATGAAATGTAGCATTAATACTATGTTTTCATTCACAACTCTTTTTCGTGTCATGTTTGTGAGGGTGAAATCTTTCAAATCAAAATTTCGACCTCTTTTTGACTAACTAGAGCGCTCAAATCTCTTTGAAATCCTCGTGGCTGTTTCAAATCATTTACCGACAGTTTTAAGCAGAATTTATATCACAGTTTTACTGCTCAATAGAATTCGTCATTAAAATAAACTTGACCATTTTCCTTCTAGCTAGATAGCTAAAATTTCATTTGAAGCTCTGTGTCTGATACTAATACTAGTAACAATACACGACTTGTCATGGGTGAAGCCTCTGAACTAATTCGCTTTCTCTAAATATTTGCTTTACGTTTTATTGTTATTCGAAGCCAGGATAAAGGTTTAACCGGTTTTGTTACTTAAAGAGCCTTGCTCGGAGAGGAACAAACACATTTCGAAGCCGGTATTTTACGATTTTGTACAAAGCCGAGACAAATATTTACGTTTTGCTTGTAAGCTCGGGTAACATTTAACTCCGCTACGTCACGAAATTAAAAGATGTCCATGCTTTCTTAAATAGTGCAAGCAAATTAGTCACCCATTGATTGTACAATTAATGTAACAAACAACAATTTTTTTTTTTAAATCTATAACAATTGTAGTAAACTTAGCTTATGCTCCCAGAAAAAGTGACCATACGCTGTTTTACTTTTATCTCTCAAACTTAAAATAAAGTGTTACTTTAAGGCTACAGTGGACGTTCAAAAAAAATTTTTTTAGTTTTTATGCTACACTAAAACTTTTTTTATAACTTATGTATTCTATCAAGATATGCCCTTGCAAAAATTTTTGTATAAAATATTTGGACCATTTTTGAGAAATTTAAAATTTTTTGAAAAAAATTTCATCAATTTTAAAATGCTCCCAGCGGCTTAAATTAAAAAATTTTTTTATTTTTTTTTAATATTCTTTTTTTAGAGATAAATGTTAAAAGCTTTATGCATTATATAGGAATTTTCCGAAATTTATTTTAAATTTATGACCAAAAAACAAATTTTATGTAGATTTTTGTTTCAAAATAAAGGTCGTTAGGTACATGAAACCCGATAACTCTTTTATTACTTGTTATAAAACAGAAACAAATGCATAAACTTAATCTAATATACATATAAATAACTAGAAAAAAATTTCATCTTAATAGGATGAAAACAAAGTCGACTGGAACATTTTGAATACGTGAAACATAACAAAATTTCAATTTTGGGAAAAACAGCTTTTTGTGTAAGAAAAGGGGCGTGGCTTCATAATGTGAAAACGAAACTACCCTATAACATCTCAAAAAAAGACGAAATTTAAAAAAAAAAAATTTCAGTTGAAAAAGCAATGAAACAAGTGTCTAAATATGTCCAAAAAAAAAACCGAAATTTTTATCAATTTTTGGCAATATAAAGGTCCACTGTAGCCTTAAACACTCAAAATTAAAACCAAAGGGTTATATAAATGACGATAAATGTTACTCACTCATCACCGAACAGTTATTTAAGATAACGTTTTAAAGTATGAATGAGATTAAATGTTTGAAGTATATTGAGGAATTATTCTAGGTTGATAAAACATGAATGAATTACATAAATGTCGCTAAATGTTACTCAATCATCACCGAATAGTTATTTAGGGTAACGTTTAAAGAGCAGTGGTCCCCAACCTTTTTGTACCTAAGAGCAAATACCAGAATATCGGTCGAATGGCGGGCACCATTTATTTTTTCAAGATAAATTTATAGTTGGTAGACATAGGTAATAATACACACTACATATAGTGCACAAAAAATTAAATTTCAAAAATTAATTTAACATATGAATGCAATTAATATTTTTGTGTAAAATAAATGATTACTAAATTGCTTTCAAAACATGCGAAGTATAAAAATTATTTATAAAATACAGTGGCATGTGGTGTTTCGCATGGCATTTCGCTGACCAGCGCTACGTAATTGGGAGAATATGAGTATGATGCTCTTTTTAAGAATGGAATTTAGTCCTTCAAATATATTCCAGAATTTCTCATGTGATTTGAGGATAATGTCATCCAATGGAGATCCAAAATTTATATATCCAATTCTTCTCACTTTACTTGAAGAAATTCTGAAATGTATGTTGCTATTACGTTTATTTGGTTGGTAAAAGGATTGACCAAAAAGTTATCAAAGGCTCGATGATAATAAATTGCTGCTATTAAATTGATCTTTAAGCAATTGGAGGTTGATGACAAATGTCAATTTCACTGTCACCTATCAATTTTTTCATGTTTGGAAAATGCAAAAGAGACTTCATTTTCAAATGTGATATCCACAAAACTAGCTTAGCTCTGAACGAGTTAACAGCCTCTATCATTTTTGCTTTATGTTTGTCCTTTCCCTGCAGTTCCAAGTTTAAATAATTTAGTTTTTCCCTTATGTCCGTTATGAAAGACAAATCTGCTAGCCAAAGAGGATCTCTTAGTTCTAAAAATGTTTGATTTTTGGTTGCAAGATAATTTTTTATTTCTCCAATTAAATGTAGAAATCTATTCAAGTACTTTACCTTCACTGAGCCAGCATACTTCAGTATGTATTTGCATAGCATTTATTGGGAAAATGGAAAACTGAAAATGTTATCGTTGAGCAGCGGGCGCACCTAGATCGATCGACGGGCGCCATGGTGCCCGCGGGCATAGGGTTGGTTTAAAGTATGAGTTCCCTGGTTTAAAGTATGAGTGAGCTTGAATAAATTCAAGGTACATTTGGACCACAATGACCTGTTTCCCTCTCCAGATAAAAGAAGCTTATTATAAAACTTGCTAGACATGAATAAATTCTCCAAATGTTAAATTTTTTTTTCTTTAAATTTAGCAGGTAATTATATTGGAAGAACGACCGAATCATCGGACTTGTTAAAATCAGAAATGCAAAGTGATGAGGTGCCCATCGATTATTATAAGACAGGAAGTACGACAGAGAAAAGGAAGATAGTCGGTTTTATGTCTGGATGGGTATCCGCTCATAAATATGTCCAAGGTAAGTTTAATTTCGTCAGTAAGTATAAAGACAGTTTATTTAATCAAAGTTAATTAGCATAAAACAATGTCTTGCTTTAATTCTATAGTTATAATTTTCAATTAGCCGGCCGAGCGGTCAGCGTGCCTGACCGTGAAGCCAATGGTTGCGGGTTCGAATCCCGCTTAGGCTTTCTCTCTCTGTTGTGGTCCACCCTATAAACGGGTATCTATGGCAGTGTGGCGTGGGTAATATTGCTCGACGACGTGACTTAGGTTCACACGTGTCCACTGGGCAACGATAAATGAGCAACACTTCCGGCATCTTCCGAGGTGAAAATGAAAAATCAGTGCCTACCTTAAAAATAACAATAATTTTCAATTACTATGCTTTCAGACTGCTGTTGTGTTGATGTAACTAAATTATCAATTAAAGAGTGCAGTACAGCATTTTTATCAGTGCTTTATCGTATATTTATAAATTAAGGGGAGAAAAAGGATTTTACTTTCTACATGTATACAATTTTCTTATTTATTTAGTTACAAATTAATAATATTGAATATTTTTTGTTTCATTTGTGTCCGAAATTGCAGGATTTCAAATTTAAAGGTTGTAAGTTTTTTTTAAAACTTTAACTATGTAAAAAAGGATATTCCGGACTTATAATTTTCCGTTTGTTAATATGGAGAAAGTAAAATCTTTTTTTTCTATCTAAAGAACCTATTTATAATTCAGAACACATTATTTTATAACTCAGAGAAATTATAAAATGACTTATACAACAAATAACCTTTTAAAAATAAAGAGTTTGAAAAAATTTAACAGATACTTTCGTGTGTAAAGAGTAGAACAATTACTTTTCCGTTTAAATATTTCCGCGATTCTCATAATAAAATATTTAAAACGGAATTGGAATTATAATATTTAGCTTGAAAAATTGAGACAGAAATGAACTAGATAAAGATGAAGATATTAGAGTGATAAATTTTCGACAGTCAGCGATTCAGTTCTATTAAACGTGCTTTGAGGAAAACGGCTAGAAGAGTAAAATACAGTGCTTTGTATGATGTACCTCGTTTCTTTATCTTTGTCTAGCGTATTCATTTTAAGTTTTTCAATGTGAGAATCACGATTCGATGATTTAAAAAATGCAATAATAGTTTTAATTTGAAAATATCAAAATTCTGAAATTTTAATCACTATTCTTAAGCGCATAACTATACAAAATTTAATTCCATTCTTTAGAATCAAAATTTAATTCCATTATACAAAATTTAATTGCATTCTTTTCATGTCATCCTTTAGTGCCAACTGTTAGCAAAGTTATTTATTATCACCTTGTAAACACTAGGCAGGGGTCTGTTTAGAAGAAATTTGGGTCCGTTAACGGACCCTTCACAAAATATCTTTTCATAAAAACGGACCCTTCACAAAATATTTTAACTTAAAAAAGGACCCTTCACAAAATGATTTTTCTATTAATCGGACCCTTCACAAATTTGTTTATCTTCATTATTATTTTGTTAATCGAATAAACCCTTTCCAGGGCAGAAAACAAGAAAGATGGATGTAAACGAATTAAGTTTTGTCTTCGGCAGACGATTCTTCCATTATTCGTCCGAAATGAATATTCTGCGTTCAGCAGTATAGGCTAAATACCAAATATTTGTATGTTGCATCTCTAATTTAGAAGCAGCAATTGTTGCTTATTTTTTAAAATTTAATTTTTTTAATTATACTTTTACAGTGTTGAGCATAATCTTGTATGTCTTTACAATTTAAAAACTCCTTGAAAAAGGTTTTTTTTTGCAATAACGGACCCTATTTGCACAAATTCATAAAAGCGGACCCTGGTTGAAAGAACGTGACTAATTTTTTCACAATTTCATGAAAAACGGACCTTTCACAAAATGTCTGGACAGATCCCTGCTAGGATTAGATATTAAAGATGATAAGGCATATATTTTAAACTAATTTCAATAATTATTGATCATTTTGAAGATTCTCATCGATTTAAAATTTTTTTAAGCGGATTCATTTACAAGAATTAAATTTTCATTAGCATTGTTTCCGGATTATGACATGACTAATTCTTCTAAATATCAATTTTTTTGAATGAAATATTATTAAAATTAGTTTTATATCTGTAATTTAAAATTTAATTTATACAACTTTTAAGTTATTTTTCACCTTACCATTTTTAATCTTAATTACATTTCGTACACTGGTGTTAATTGAATTAATAAGATAAGCATATCCTCTGTTCAGTCAAAGTTTCTTTAAAAAAAAAAATTGTTTTTCTAGACTTAAAACCCTGTCTTCACGTAGGGGATTAACGCGAAGTTTCAATTTAATAGGCGACGGATTAGTTTTACAAGAAATGTCACTGAACACCGGAAAGCCTTCTCTTCTTAATGCCATAGAACTTAAGACTGCCAACTAGAAATTAACTATGGCGATAAAATTTCATATTTTTAAAATCAAAAATCATATTTTTGGAGTAATGAATTTTGGAATCACTTATTTTTATACTTCATTTTTCTCCTTAAAATTAGTGGATTTGCAAAACACATTAGAAATAACTAATATTAATTTATCAAAACGTTAAAATTCGTTTTGTTAGGTTTAATCTTGTATGAATTCGGATCAAATTTTTCTTATAGTTATACGTTAAAAAGTTAAAATCGATTTATCAAAACAGATATAGAGATTTAAGAAAAAGATTCATGCAACAATCTTTGAGTAGAATTTTCTCCAAAAATAATTTTTTCAATAAAACTAAAATGTTCATACAGTAGTATTTGTGAACTTAGTACTTACATGGATTATGATCTCAAATTATGTTATTCTCAAATTATTAATTTTGATAAATCGATTAGTGATTGGGCAATATTTTTTTTATAATTTATAAATATTAATTTGCTAGCCCACAATTTCTTTAAAGCACTTTTTTACGAAAATACTATATAATTAAGTTCGTCAATCAACACCTCCTAGAAGAGAGAAGGCCTCGGAACGGATCAATTTATTACCGAACATTAACTGCGTAGAGGAGATAAAATAAGAAAGATATCACTGCTTTCGGGCTACTAATCTGCGCAGTGGGGAAAATGATGTCAATACGTTTGGACTACTTAAGTATCAAATTTCTTGTTTATGGTTTTTCCGTGTTGAGGCCTTCTCTCTTCTAGGAGGTATTGGTTGATTAAGGAGCACTTTGTGAAAGCATGCTCAATCAAATGTAAACATCATTAATTTATCCAGTTACCAAATGAGCTAACATTGAACAAAATGGCAATTATTTATCCCCATGTTTCGGTATCAGAGTTTCATTCAGCCTTTCCTTTACAGGGAATAAAGATAAATTTATTCTATACACCACAGTCAGCTTAGGTGTCGGATTCTTGCTATTCATAACCGTTTTGGCGGGACGGATTTTCATGAACAGAATGAGAACAAAATCAGATGACGACAACGTTATTCACATTACTCCAGAAACAGAAGATCAATTTTTCAGTGACAGTGATTTGGACCAGTTCGAGCCTCCAGAACCGCTGCCACTACCAGTGAACAATTACACGGCTTCCATGAAAAGGAAAGACAGTGATGTGCTTCCACGTGCACCCATTAATACTGGCAGAGATCTCAACCATTATTTCAGCTGAAAGTGTTGGGTCAGGTGACAATTTTGTAAATAGAACCTTTTAAACGAAAGAACAAGGGTGATTTCTATTCTCTGCATTATATTAAGTGTCATTCAAAAGAGTAGATATTGATTCCAAGTCAATAATTTATTATTTTGCATAAGGGTTGACTGTTAACAGGGACACAAATAGTCTCCTTTTATATCTAATGTGCATTTAGGACTTTAATGCTATTGTTGAGAAAACGAAAGCAATGTTTCAGATATTGCTTGAAATAAAGGCATTTTTTTCAAACTTCTAATTAGTAAAGACAACAGTATAGACTCTTTCGATATTTTTTCGGAAAACTAAGTTTGTAAAGTTACGAGTCTAAATGAATTTCAAAATTAAAATTTTGAGTTAGTTGCAGAGCATGCAATCCATTTAAATCTTAATCACGATGTTGTTGCTGTAGGCCATTAAAACCTTAGGGTGTTATTGTTTTCCAGTGGCGCCATCTATGGTCAAGAATTAGACCTCTGTCACCCCAGTTTATAGGGCGAACTCATTCATACTTCGATCCACAGATAGCAATTTTGACCTGAACCAGAGAACGATCGATCTCCAATCCAGTACCCCCCAGAGGTATAATTTATTATGGGAACATGAAGGACTTTGTGACCAGTCACATTTACAACCCGGCTGGATTTGTACTCCCGTTCTCATGAACGTTAGTCCAGTGCCCTCTCGACCAGGCTATTTCGGTCCCAATTAATTACCATGTTTAAGGAAATTATACGTTTCACTCCATCTCATCAACACCTCATAGATGATTCATTTTTTAATTGAAATTATAAAGAACCGAATACTTTACAATGTTGTGCACTTTTTTTACTTTCTGAGATGCGAGATGAGAAGTACAGTTTTCTGGAAAACGCCATTAAAATTAGAAGATTTGTATGGGTTGCATATTAACACAACTTCACGTCAATCTCTAAGCTTCTACAGAAATCAGAATTTCTTTTAAACATATGTTTAAGCTAAGTAAGCTTTAGAAAATCAAATCTAAATAAAAGTTCGACATTAAACAGTCGATTTCGTTGTACTCGAATGTTTTTTTCCATCCTTTAGCTGGAATCATGCGGTTCTAATTAGCTAAGAAACAAAAAGTGTTTGATTCCCGTATCAAAATCCAAAATTATCCACCATGTACCGCTTTCGTAGAAGAAAAGGGTCCTAGTTTCTTGTGAATTCCAGGATATTTTGCTTTCTAATGCATCTAGAGCCTCGAAACTTCGATAAGGTAGATAATTCTTAAGTCACCAAAATGTTCGCCAAGTTGACAACGGTCCCACTGTCAATGAGAACGCCTTTCCTTAGTAAAATACCACCAAGCAAAAATGTGGATCTTTATGAAAATGATACATGGTAAACAGAAACCCCACAAAAATTCGTTATTTTCTTTTAAAGGACATTTTTCATGTAGTACAGTGTTGTTTTCCCTTAATCATCTGAATTTTGCGTCAGGATTAGTGATTCATTTTCATTCAAATTTAGTTCATTACTGCTTAAGTTGACTTTTACTTATAATTTAACCAACTATATCACCTAAATAAAGAATGATAATTCATGGTTATGTATAAATGAAAATAAACAAATGTATAAAACGCAAAGCATTAATTAATTTATTTATATGACTTTCTATATATCTGTTACAATCGAACAATTTCATATAAACTTGATTAAATTTATTCAAGCAGTATGTTCTATTTCATTTTATATAGAGCTATGCCTTTTTCTCTCTTCTAGTGTACATATTTATTGGCAGTTTTCACTCACTCAATTAATATATATATATATATATAAGCATTTATAACGATACATTATATTCTTTTGGTATTTTTTTTTCAGCTACAAGGCATGAATATAAGTAGGAGAGTTACTAGGAAATATAATATACAATAAATAACATGTCCAAAAATACCTTTGTACTTAAATAATTAATCTAAAATTCACAATCTGCTTTGTTAGTATTTAAAAGTTTAGCTAAAACCTGGTATATGATATGTTTTACGATCACTTCAGTAGAGTACCAAGTAGCTCAAAAACTTCACTATTTAGTTCACTAAATTTTAGCACATTATGATAGATTCAGTAAAATAAAAATAAATTGAATGGGAAATTATCTGAATTATTCTCTGAACTAAATACTTTACAACTCAATGTATTCAAGAGCACATCTAATATTAAAAGTAGAACATTTATAATTTTTTAGAAAAATTAAATCTCCCTGTTTATCTATGTATAATTAAATACATATTTAAAACAGATATTTGAGAAATCATTACTATCCAATTTAAAATGTTAGCAATTTTAAACATTTTTACGGTGCAAAAATTTATGAAAGAGAATGAAAGTATTAATTCAATTTATAATCTTAAAATTTTTTTGAAATTCAGTGAAATAGAATTTTGTGTAGTGAAATTTCTCAGTTCAAAAGCCTTTATAATTTTAATATTTAGGGATTTCATAGTTAATTTTGTTATGTAGGAGAACTACGTACTTATGTATGAGTAATAGATAGTTCTTAGGATATGTCTTTCTGACTGTGCTTATATCCAACTGCTTTTACATTTAAATTACTTAAATGGTATCAACAACATAGAAAAACGTCCAAAACTTACGATAAAGATTTTTATGAAATAAATATAAAAACTAAAATACTACCAAAAAAAATTAAATTTTTTTTAAAAATTTTTAAATTTGAGAACTACTGAAAAAAAAAACTTAATTGCAACAGAAAATTAACAATTTTAAATTTGAGCAGAGAATAATTCAGACAATATATAACTATATCCTAGTTCAATATAGCATATGAAATAAGCAATGCATAAAATTGATTCAATGACTTTATGTAAGACTTACCAATGTCAAAATATTGGGAACTAAGTATTTATTGAAAAATATCACTATAAGTACTTTGCATTTACGACTTTTTTTAATAAAATAGACTACATTCTTTTCAGAATTAGCTTCAGCCGTTGTTATGGGTAAAAAGGAATACAGATTTCAGCTTTATTCATAAATTGACATTAGTTTTTCTTACAAATATGCATAGAATCATACCTTTGAGCATTTAATAACAATTTAGACAGATATAGCCAAAATTTAGTTTAAATACTATAGATTATTATTTCTTTTTACTATTAAAAAATATTTAATTACTTTAAAACTTGCATTATAATGTTAAAAAAAGAATATATTATAGAGGAAATATTTTTCGTTAAATTAAGTGAAATAAACAGAGTAAAAAAAAAAAAAAAAATACTTGCTTGTATTTTAAATAATGTTTTTAATTTTAAAATCTGATTTAGAAAGAAATTTTGATGCCAATTAAAATGTTTATAAATTAGGAATAGTAATAAAAATTGGCAGCCATGTACTACTTATGAAAGAATAAAAAAAAATATTTATAAACGATTTAGAATCCAGAAAAGTGCATTCATAAATTATTTTCAAAAATTACATAAAAAAAAAATCACATACATTAAATATATTGTACCACTATTTTCCTGTTAAAAAAATCTAATAAAAAATTGAAATTTTGATTATGAATATTTTTAGATAAATATTTAGTGTTAACAAGTTAATAGTATAGATAAGATGAGTGATTATTATTTTAAAAAAAATCTTCTTAAATGTGGTAAAATTTTCTGTAAGGACATAAAGGGAAGATTTTTGAAAGAAAATTGAAATGTAATTAATAAATATAAAAAGTAAAAATAAAAGATAAGAAGTAGCTGAAGAAACAAGTTAATAGTTTTTTTTAAATATCTTTTTAAAAAGCAATAAACTACTAAAATCATAACAGATATCAATATTAAATAATAATATAATATTAAGAATCAATCAATAGTAAGAAATAATCCAATTGAGTTATTGCTTTAATGTGTTCTTTCCTTAATGTGTTAAGTAGTTAAAATATATCAATTTGAAGAAGAAAAAAAGTAATTTTTTATCATCCTTGTTATTAAATAGTAATTTAATGAATATTGATGAAAATGGATACCCCGAAAAATTGGAAATTGCTTGCAAAATTGCAGATGCCACATTTAATACATAGTATGACAGACAGTGATGGTCCTGCATAGATGCACATAGTGCTGGAAGTCAAGATGTATTGTAATATTAAATAGATTTGCCATAAAATAGTATAAGGTGTATAAAACTATCTTTCCGTAGTGATACATTTAAACCTAATTTTGGTTAATTTTTCATTGAGAGATGCAACTGTGAGAAGAAAAATGTATTATGCAAACAAAAGAGAAAAAAATATTCAGTAAATTTACAGTTACACTGCATCAAAGTACTATTTTTATAATACAGTACAGATCCCGTTATCCGGAAATCAGAAAACCGGAAAACCAAAATACCGGAACGAAATTCAATACATTTTCTCGCCATTTAAAAAAAATTTTTTTTTTCCTCATAAGGTTTTACGATTTTTCTTTCTTTTTTCAAAGATGTTTACCTTACCATCATTTTGGAAATAATCATTAGTGTATTACTTCATCGTTTTTTCTTATTTTTAAGATTATTTCCAAATTTTTTTCTTTCTTTTTAGTTGGGTTTAACAATAGAAAAAAAAGGCTTTTTGTAGCGATTCAGAAAACCGGAAAAATCAGTTATCCGGAATAGCGATCGTCCCGACCGTTCCCGATAATCGGTTCCCTACTGTATTCAACAATGAAAATAAAATAATCTGCATAAAAATTATTTTTTACCCAACCTGTCATTTCTAACAGAAATTTATCATTAATTAGAAATTTGTTAACTTCAAATATTATTTCCGAAATTCGGATAAAAAAATGGCTGCCAAATATGGCTTTGTTCTGCTCTAAAAATAAGGACCTCAACATATTTAATAATCACTTGATAGATCGCGATATAATTATATATCGTTACTTTGACGATAATGGAATCAGTAATGGAATTGTGGTATTCTCATGTTTTAGATCGATACTAAACAATTTTTAAAACAAAAATTTCTACAACTAAAGTTCTACATTACATTAACATACATCTAAACTATAACAAAATTCGTATTTATTACAAACAAGTAAACATTACTTAAACTAATTTCTCTAAAAATAAAAACTTGTAGTAGCTAATAAACACTAATATATTATATTATTAACTTGATATAAACTACCCTACAATAATGGAAGAAACAGTTTCAGTTTTTTTATATATATTTTTTTTTAAATTTCTCGAAAAATACTTAGAGGATTATTTTGCAAATTAAGACGTATTTAGTTCATGAGATTTTTTAATACCTATTAATAAGGTTTAAAGCTTCCAATGTCATTTTGTAGAATTGCAAATCACATAATATAACATGAAGTTTGTGGAAAACCTCTTATCATTTTGAACTTTCCTTTAAAAAAATATTAAAATTATTCAGAAAATTAATAGAAACTTTTGAAATTTTTAAGATATTTGAATCTGACTTTTTCATTAGTTGCCAAATATGATTCACAACAAAATTATGGAGAAAAAAAATTTGTAAATTTTTCTCTGCGCATGTGCAGTATAAAAGAACTACTTTAAATACTCATATTCTTCAGTGTTTAACAAATTCTTTTCAAATTTTAAAACAATAATTTAGTAATTTTAAATTGTTTTGAAAAATTTTGTTTTTGAATATTAGTTAGAGCAAAAAAGGTAAGACGAAAAAATTAGTTTTTTCCTTTCTTTCTGAAAATTAAAAATGTCCTTGTCTCCGTAAATAATTAAGCGAGGTTTTCAAAATTTTATGTAGCTATTGCAAATAACAACCAAAGTAATCGATACGAGTTACAAGCTTATTGCTTAACTTTTTGGCATAGGGTGTTAGAAAAAAACTTGTTTTCTTTTGCAACTTATTGCTGGTCCCTCAAACCTTTAAACCTTATTGCTAAGTATGAAAAATCGTATGACCTATACACCTCTCAAGTTATAAAATAATCGTCTAAGTATCTCTTGAGAAATTTTGAAAAAATGGTCAAAAGCTGTAAGTGTCTCTTCTATTATTGTAGGGTAGTGTAGATTAAAATTTAACTAAGTAATAATCAAAGCAACTTTGTGACAATAGAAAACAAATGCTTTAGCATTGACAATTAATATACAGGTTTATCATTGAACAATAGTTTTTACTTGGTACTTTTGTTTAAGAGGACAGATAGAGGAAAACTTAACAGCATAAAGTATACAATTTTAAGAGATATTTTTACTTTCAATGTATAAAATATACACACATCCCAAAAGGAATATTTATAAAATTTTCAAGTGAATAAAAAACCATACATTTGAACATTAAACTGAAACTTCCCCTGCAAAGTGTATAATTGTAACAACATTTATGTGATTTAACAATAACATGCAATCATCGTGTAAGATTTATTGTAGAATAATTTGCATGTGTGAATTGCAGGAATTTACATTAACATAAGGCATTCTTGGGGTTTCTTGATATGTATCATTCATTTCTAGATTGTTCTATAGATTTACCATCTGGTACAACAACGTGAACTTATAGTCTACTTTACAATGTGCTACACACATTTGGTTCTATTGCTATAGTAATATATTTATATATCATAATACGTGTAACTACATACTATAGTGCAATAGTATATACAAATATTTTAGCAATTTAACATTAATTAATCTGTTTTGTAAAAAACACGCATACATGTACACAGTCACAAAATCATTAATCCCATTTAATAAAATGATAAACATGTTGATTGATTATACAACACATTTTTGCTTATTAACTTGGCCTGAAATTTAACATAATCAAAAAATAAAAATAAATTTTTAGGGTGACTTTAGTCTTATAAAGAAAAGAACACAAGTGAATAATTTTCATTTGCATTATATATAAATCTTTTAGAGTTCTTACAAAAAGTTAAGATAAATTAGTTTTTAATGTAGGATTAGTTGAAGAAATAATAAATTTCTTTCAAATTATAAGTAAAATCGCAAATATTTTGAGAAAAACTTTCCTAATAGATCAGTGTCAAATAAAGTAAATCTGATTTTATTAATTATGCATTATTATGTACTTTTTTGCTATATGATTTACAAATTTGCAATAAAAATCATTAATTGTAAATTTAAAATTCAACTTTGTCAAAAAATTGTAAATTTTTCATATCTTTTTATGACAAAAATTTTTTTTTTTAATAAATTGTTCGACATTCTTAATAAATTGAAATTTTTAATTGTACACAAATGTGAATAATTTCTTGGAACCTGTAATTTTAGAAAAATATGTTACATAAGAACTTAATCAGTGAAATTCAACAAGTACCTTACTTATTATTATTATTATTTTTTTTAAAAAATCTAAGTGACTTTTTCTTATTTCATGTTTACTCATTAAGAATTATATTTATTATGTATAACTGATTTGTAAATTATTTTGAAAGCTATATGGTAAATTCATTTCAAAACTCATTAAATTATGGACATTAGGTTACAGTTTTATTTTTCTTACCTGATTTATCAAAATTTACTAGTAAATTACATGAAAAAGAATTTTTACTGATCTACATATATTGAGTATAAATGTATCAATATATTGACTAAAAATCTATGATTTTTTGCACATTTTTGCCTGAAAATAAAATATTGTTAAAAAGAAATTTATATTAATTAAATAGAAAATAAAAGTTTTTTTTGAATTAAAATTGTTTCTATACAAATTTGTTCGACAGCATATGAAACTAACTACAACACATCAAGGCTTTAAGGTTATGATATTTAATAAAAATTTACGAAGTTAAGAAAAATTTTTTACTTTTTTTTCAAAGCTGAGAAATATTTAAAAAAAAAAATCTAAGAATGATATTTTTAATACGTTAAATACAAAAAATGTTTAATAGTCTATAAAAGTTACAAGCATAATTTCTTATGTAATAAAATTATTTTCCAACCTTGAGTTATTTTAATATGAATTTAATCTGAATCAATATGAAACAAAATAATTAGACTTCTGGAAATGTTAGACAAAGTTAAAGTGATTCAAATAAACACTATCAAAATCATAATTAAAGATTAGTCTACCTTAGTACCATGCATCAATGTTTGGTGCAATTTTTTGATGGCACAATGAAGATGAATTATTACCATTGGTGTAAAACTACAGTAAATTGTAATGCCACTATGCTTTGTGACATGATTAGATGATGCCTGATTTAGAATTAATAAATGGCTTATTTATAAATTAATAAAATGGCTTAATTTTATTAGTGATAGTGTTATTGTCAATACACATAGTTATTTTTAATAGTTATAATTAACATTCACTATCTTTGATGCTTCGTGTCCCTACTTGGTGACAAAAAATTGTTATTAAAAAAAATTCACCAAACATGGAAGCTGCAAGATACCAAAGTAGTTTCAAAGTTAGCATGGTCTAGAAAAATAAATAAAATTGAAAAATTTGTTATTGCAGTTTAAATGTATCTTATGCTTACGTATCTTAAGTATATTACCTAGTGATTATTTGAAGGGGAAAAACTCAGTACAGATGAATTTTTTTTTTTAACATTAAAAAAAATTATTGCAAAATTAGTAATTATTTTATAGAGAAAGAGAGATTGATATGGAAAATTAATAATTTGAGCATTTAGAAGGTGAGGCACAATGTGAGAGTAGAGTTTAGTTTTTAAAATTCATAGTGTAAAGAAAAATTGATTTTTTTAAATTTATACTTTGTATGGAAAGAAGTTTATAACAGTTCATAAAGTTTTAATAAATATGCAACGTTTGATATGTATTTATTCTTCACTTAAAGAAATATATTGTAGCTCCAAAGCTTATCATTTCCGAAAAAGGAGTGATTGACTGATATTTTTCTAAAATATGTATATTTACCCCTACAAAAAATTTCATCATGAATTTGTTATATATATTATGACTCATTTTATATAACTCATTTAAAAACAAATTATAGCTATACAGATTAATATTAATCAAATAAAGATTTCCAAAAATTTATAAAACAAAATCAAATCAATGAAATTAAAGTTGAGATTGATTAAATGCTGAAAAATTAAACTTAATAACATTATTACTAATTTGGAGATGCAGAAAAGATATTGGTTCATTTAAAAATATACATATATAAATTAAAATCTACAAGTTTACAAACTCAACTAATATCTAGATAAAAATGCAAAATTTGAACACTAAAAGGCTAAAAAAATTTTTCGTTTAATTCACTAAATATATTAAAACTATAATCATGGTAATAGCATTAAGTAAAAGTCAAGTATGTTGAAAAATTATACATTAACATCAGAACCAGAACAAAAATTTAAATACATACACAAAGAATTTATTATTATTATTTTTTGCATAACATATTTTAAACAATACAAACTAATCAAATTAAATATGTGGAAATAGCCAATTGAGACAGCTGTCTAATAAGATACATTTATCATATCTAAAGATGATATTTGATGAATTAAAATATAAGTTTTGTAAAAAATATTAAGATATTTCAGTAAGCAACTGTTAAAAAATAAATAAATAAAAATAAATTATAGGATAGTTTTAAAATAAAATTTGTACAAATATTTAATTTATTAATGTTTATGAATTATCCACACAAGCCAAGCGGTAATTGTGGTTAATGTATTATGAATCAACACTTATTTGACTGATTGAATCAGTAAATGTGAAGTATTTTATTTGGTGGCTGAAATTCGTTGATTAAGTTTCAGTTATTTTAATCAGTGGTTTAAAGATTGAATCCAATAATTTGAAAGAAACCACCCGACTCATGATTGTTACAATTTAAATGAATAAATCAACTTGATAATCTATTTTCAGACATGTGATTGCTGGAAGAAATTATCAGATATTTTTTTCTATATAGGTTCGTTTTCTTTTTTTAGTGCTTTATTTTTTTTCTTACATCGAAGATAAAAGACTAATTTTTATGCACAAAAGTAAAATTTAAAAAAAGAAAAAAAAATTCTCATTAATACATAAAAGAATATAATAATTGAAAGAATTACATATTCCTCCTTTTTCACACTTTAAAAATTGTCATCACATAAAAAAAAAAAAATAAATAAATAAATAAATAATAATAATAATAAATAAATAAAAAATAATTGTGAAATCTATGGCAATAACTGAGAAATGATTGATTATAAAAAGATCTTAATGGTTGCCATTTCAGAATTATTTTTTAGATCATTAATTGTATACTTCTGTGTTTGCCTCAGTAGTTTTTAACCAAAGTTAGTTTTTAATCGTTAATTTTAGCCGAAGTTATAATGGAATTTTGTTTTCAGTCTCTGTTCTTGAAGTTTATCTGAAGTTGTATTTTTCTCTAACAAATCTCCGGAAGAAAAAATTAAATTTCAGATTAATGGAAATTTTATCAGAATATAAATTAATTGATTTGCAAAAGTTCACACAAATCAAGAGCCTTGAGATTCGCGGAATTCTGTGAATTAGAGGAAGAATCACATGCCTGTATTTTACCCAACTATAGAGTAAGCGGCCCTTATATTCAAAATATATTTATCACTTTCGATTGCAAAATCTAAATACTATTAACAATTGCATTAGACAACTATGATGCAAATAGCCTCCACACATAGTTTGATTATTTGCACTGAAAACATATGTTAAGATGGAGAAAAAAAATCACAATTGTTCTTCAAAAGAGCAGTTTATGAAAAAATTTAATAATTAATGTATTCTTATAAACAAGGACCGGCCTCAAAACCTTTAAGGTGAATATGTTGTCCTTGCAATGTAATAAAATGATGTTTCCAATAAATGCAACATTGTTTTAAACAAGAATTTGTTCATAATACTACACACACACGAACAATACAACAAAGCTCTTAAAATTCTCTCAATTTTCTTCAGTGAAATAAATAAAACTGTACATTGTTGACATCCAACAGCAAAATTTGAATTAAAAAAAAAACTTTAATTATGCATTATTTTGTCAAAATAAATGCACTGCAACAAATTTAAGAAGGGTAGTGGACTAGATGCAAAAATAAACTATCCCAATTTAGTTTCATAATTAAGAAAATATTGAATTACAACTTCACACTGATGTAAGAAGTTAAATACACATTTTACAATATTTTAAGTAACAATTTTCTCACTATATTGAGTTTTGTACTTAATATAAAAACATAGAGCTCATGAATTTACTATTGAATACACATTTCAAATAAAAACAACAGTAAAAATTGTTATGTTTCAACAATAAATGGCATACAAATTTGTTAAGTACGTTTATGTGCAATAAATCAAACATGAAAACAAAACTTAATTAAATGCATTTTAATGTGTATTGAGTAAAGGTTAAAAGAAACTCTTTATCAAATGCATACATTGAAATAAATTTTGAATACCACATAAATTAAAAAGTCATTAAGATCAATATAATGATTTCAATATATTGATACATTTCAGGTATTAATTCAATCAATTTAAGTATTACATAAGTATCATTTTTAAAAGGTAAATAAAGCAAACAAAATGTATTTAGTTCATTGTTAGAGCTGGAAATAATTTTTTATAGTAATACTTTAAAAAAAAAATAAGTAAAATAAAAATTTTCACAATAAATTACAAAAACAGTAGTGTCTTTATTAGAGAAATTTTTCCGCATACAGTAATTGAAATAAGTATTACAATTGACTATATGGACATATTTGATTAGTTAGAAAAACCTGCACTATATTTTGTAACCATTATTTAAATTTCCCCCTTTCTTGAAATATTTATGCTATGTGGTTATCAATTACATGTAATGTTGTATGATAGATACAGTGTGATTTTTTTTAGGCACAGGACTTTTTATGCAGTTGTTTAAATATTGTGATAGTCTTGCTACGCAATATAAATATAGAAGTTTAACAGTCATATTCTTGCAGATACAATTAAATATATTTATTTATTTTAATCAATAAGATTAAGTTCATTTTTTAATATATATAAACTTTTTCATGATGAAGATTTTATCTAAAGATAACCAACAGATGCAAACATTTTTACACAAATTATTAGTGTATACTGGTGTTTTTGGAGATACACATAATATGCAATGCATTTATGGAGAGTTTAATGAAATTTTAAAATAAAATTAATTAATCAGAATTATTTATCTCAGAAAACATAAGTAAAATATTAAATAAGTAAATATAAAAACAAATTGCCCAAGTTTTTTTAAGTACTTTGAGATTTAATTATAGTTTTTTAAAGAATATTTTGTTGGCTAGAAAAATAAACTGTACCTAAAATAACACTTGATTTAAGTAGTTATTTACAAACTGTTAAAATCATTATTTTATGTTTGAATAACTTTCAAAGTATAAAAAATTGGTTGAATTTAACTAATCATGATTTGGGATTCCTTTTTTTTCTTTAAATAATCAAGATTGTTTTTCACAACATTTTGTGAATTGACCATATAACAGTTAAGATTCAAATTATCGTCTGTCATTAAACACTATGTCATACTATTAAATAAAGAAGTTATTGTCTAATATTAATTTTTTCTAAGTTTCTTTTTTGAAACGGTTCTAAAATCGCATAAGCTGACAGGCATTATTTTTGCTATTAATTATTATAATTCTTATTAAATATTGATTTTTCTAAAATTATATTATTAGAAAAAATTATATTAATTAAATTATCTCATGGTTTGTATCCTAATGTAGCCTCCTTTAATTTTAAGTTTGATTCAAAAATAGCTGATCGCAAATTATTATAAAGAAAAAAAATTATGTTGTTTTGTTAGTAATTAATTGTATGCAGACCTGCCAACTAAGTTGACGCTTTTTGAAAAATGTTTTGTATAGAGATAGACTTTTAATAATAAAAGCTTTCAGAATTTTGGTAATTTTGCTAACACTTTCAAAGCTTCTCACCAATAGTGCAGGAACAAAATAGCGCTGTATATGAACTTTTCAATCATTTATATGTATTGGTGTGAAAAATAAGTTCAAACTAATAAAAAATTATACATTAAAGCAAAAATTTAGGTACCACTGGAATAAATTTTTACAAAAAGCTTAGAAAGTTGGGAGCCTTGTGTATGCAGCAGATGTTACAAAAAAATATATATTTCTAGAAATCTAACTTAATTTCAAAATCTGATAATTTTTGACATACTTTTAATGAATAATTAAAACTTATGAAAAATTAAGGTCCAAAATACTATAAAGAATTAAGGAGTATATATTCAACTAGAAATGTATATTAATAAAAAGGCAACAATAATTTAATGTGTGAAAAGTTTAAGTTTATAAAAATTTAAACTGTAGTGTAGACATGATCTGAACTTTTTACCAAAAATGAATTTTCTAAACAATGAAAATTTTTATTAAATATATTTATAAGTTTATCTTTATAATTTAAAGTTAATATTTTATTATTCTGTTTTTATATTCACAATAAAAACTATATTTCCATTCATGAACTGAGTGTTTAATTAAGTAAATTCTAAGTAAGAGTGCATATATAGCGATCTTACTTATATTTTGTATATTAGATTTCTTGTGAGAGAGTAAGAGGGAAAAAATAAACCTCAGAAAAAAAAAAACATTAACAATTAAAAGTTAGGGGAAAAATATAATCATCATAATGATAATTTTCAAATACTGCAGCACAAAATTACGTAGACAAAATATATTTAAGTAACTATCTCAATTAAGAACCAGTAGAATAATAAGAAAAAATAAAAATATTAGTTTCTAATAAAAATACTTCAGCTGTAGGGAATTTTATACTATTCCAAATGAGCTAAAATATTAGTATGCAACCCAAACCCAAATGGATTAAACATAACCCAAAAAATATAGAAATGAAGTTTTAATAGCAATAGAATATTTTTATTATGAACCCTTCTGAATTTTAGAGTTTAACTATTGCATTTAAGATTACCATTTAAGTACTTTTTTTAAAAAATAACAAAATAAACAATAACATATTATTTAAACCAAAATATGTAATATCAATTAACCTTACAATTTCTTTTTTCAACTGATTTATGAGGCAGATAAAATATATACATACTAGATAAACCATTAACTTTATAAATATGCTTAATGATTCATTTTAAAATATTTTTGTACTTAAAGTTGTACTAGGTTCAAAAAAATAACTAACATTTTATGAAAGAAATTTAAAATTGTGCAAAAATAATTGCCGTTATTCACTCTAACAACAGGATTTCAAAATTTTCTCGACTTGGAAAACAGTAATTTTCAACATAGACTCAAAGCATATTTCATCAAAAACTGATCACTAATATAAAATATTCAAGCTAACAAAAAATTATTAAAATTATAATAAGTAAGTTTGTTTTTTCATAAATGCATAATAAATAAATGATTTTGTTCAAACAATGCAATATAACTATTTATAGTTAATTTTTTCAGAAGTATAGCCATTTTATGGTTTCTTATCAAATAAAATTTGCAGTTAAGTAAGTTTGGATAATTTTTTTAACACTAAGATCATCACTTTACAGTTTGAGTATAGATAAAAAAAGAATAAAATAATTTTTTCTTTAACTTCACTCAATGACAAATCATATTCTCGAAACATGATTTATCCGTTTAAAACTATTATAATACATACAGTGTAGTCCTGATTATCTACAGACTTCGTGTTTGCAGTCAGGTTGATGAGGGGGGGGGGAGATTTTAGAGGTTGGGAGATATTTATTTTGCTGTTGCCAGATGAGCCATGGAAACCAGTTATTCTTTTCAGTGTTATTAGCTTGCTCCCAGGAATGAGTTTTTCGGTTAAGACAAGTGTAAACTTGGCATTAAGCATCATCTATTTTTAAAATCTATGACTTTACTGTTTAATTAAAAAGAGTAGAAAAAATGGCTAATGCCATGTACAATCTTTTATTAAGCAAAGAAATAAAAACTTGTTTAAACAGTGGGCGACAAGTCGTTACAAATAAATATTCTTTTGTTTGTTATTGTATAAGTATTTTGATTACTTTATTCAAGTTCATTCATAGTAGATAAATAATTCAAAAACAAGTTTCTTTTAACCATAACCTATTCTATTTTAAAATTAAAATTTTACCGATAGACTTTTATTCATTTCTATATATTCATTTTATTCATTTCTGGATAATTAGGAAAACACTGCATATATAATTGTAAAAAAAAACATTTCAAATAAAGGACTGAATACTCTTAACTATTTGTATTAAAAAGTTCTTTCATCTGGCCAATTAATACACCTATCATACACTACATCATAATTATACAGTTTATCTTCTCATATCAAGAGCATTATTCAGGATATCAGAAATGTAAGAAGGGGCCAGGTAAAAGAACAGGGCTGCAACATACTACAAATTCCATTCACGCTTTAAGTCTCAGTTTGCCTATAACAATATCTTACAAACTTAATATATGCTAACATTACATCTCTTCATAGATAATTTATGAATGAATAAACATACAAATGAGTCAAATGAAATGATATGGCATACACAATGAATAATATTCCGAATGAAATATCATTTGTTCCTATATAACTCAATGTAAACCAGGTAGCAGAATTTACAGAGTGAATCTGCAGCACTATTTTTATAAATACAAATTTTTCTACAATTTTTATTGTAAAAATAAAAGTTAATATAACATACATGTTGCAAATATAAGGTCTTTAAAAATTATACATAAAAACTTTATGATGTTTAAATTTAAGTTAAATTTTATAATATAATAATTTCCAACGTAGTTAAAACTGTAATCAATTTACAGAAGAAAAAAAATCTTTAAGTTTTGTTCTTTGTGGTGTGTGTTGTCTACATTCCACTTTTTTTAAAAATTTAGATTAAAAACAAATTTAGAGATGTTCTAAGAGTCTTAGGTTAAAAATAAACTGCAGCACCCACATCCGTGTTGGAGTTTCTGCTACCGGAAATATAAGTAAACAATTTGAGATTTCTTTGCTATCTGTATCAAACAGGCACTCACATAAAATAAAATAACTCTAAATGTCCACAAACTCTCTGCACATTGATTGGTTCAGACTAAGTAAAAAATTGACCAGCAATAATTAGAACACAGTTTGTGTAAACCATTGAAAAACTATTAGCTGTAATAATAGTTATTCATGGAATGAGACAGTGGTGCACGTGGTTGGTTCGTGCTGTCTTGCCTTCTAATTGTTGACATGTTGGTGTAGCGAACGACTTCTACACTCTGGTCTTGACGGGGATCGTACTGATCCAGATCGGAACAATCCTCATCAAAACCAAGGGGTAAGGGATCAGAAATATTTAATTTAGCTTTTTTAAGAGATTGTTGCTGCTGCGAGTAAAGACGCACTGTTAATACTAATAAGAAGAGTAGGATACCAACTCCTAAACTTAATGTCACATATAAGATGAATTTTTCCTTATTTTCTATAAAGAGAAAAAGAAAAACAAATAGTTAAAAAAATGAAAATATGAAAAGCACAACTTATAGTTTTGGGAATGGGTGGAATTCCCATTTTGCCAAATGAAATTATTTTCCTTTACAAATTAAAAATAAGTATGTAATTCAATTGCTTCAGTAAATTATCTAGTCAATAAATAAAATAAATATATAGTTAAATAAAATAAATAAGGTACCATTTGATAAATAAATATATTTAAAAAAAAATTAATTCTCAGCTAAGATGAATATATAATTTTTCCCTGTCTCACAAATTGAATAATAAAATGGAATAATTAAGCAATCTTGTAGTAATCGGTAAATCTTGTCCAATACCAAATCGAAACAAAATATTCAGCGAATTATTATTTTAAAAAAAAAATATTGTTTCTTTAATTAAAAACTAAAAAAAAAAAAAAAATAGTAATAATAAAGTAGATATAGATATGTATAGTAAATGTTACTTTATACCTAATTTTTCCACAGTCAATAAACAAAATAAAAACTGCTTATAAAGAAATTAAATAAAAATGATTATTTTAAAATTACTTTTGATAATTCGCAGTTTGAATTAATCCTTAAAATTTTTTTCTTGAACACATCGAAGGAATTTGAACTTATATGGAAATAATTTTCTCTAAACTAAATTACATGGGACAGTAAAAAATCTTCAGCTTTGACATGAAATAACTCAAAATTAATGTTCTCTTATTTAAATTATTTTAAGAGATACGCCTACTGCTGACTATCACTTCCCAACTCCCAGAACTGCAGAATGAAAAGAATTGGCTTTTTATTTATTTGTACTTTCAATTTTTATTTGGCATTAAATGAGTTTAAATAATTAAACTCCAACCTATAAACAAAAATGTCTTTACCTGTGATAAATTTATAAGCTGCTATCCACTCGGAGAGAAACCCAACAACTTTCTGATTGTCATCAGCAACTGTACAATTCACATCAGTTAAATCATCACTGGTTTCATCACTTTGAACATCTGCTTTCTTTGTTGTCGTTACAATTGTTAAATCAGATATATCTAAAACATTCATGAATATTAAAATACATCAATAACAACAATTTAGATAAAGATTTAAAAAAAAAATAAAATTTTCAAGAACGGACTGGGATGTTAATAAAAATATATTATTATCAATGAAATAGAAAAAGTGCTTCAAATGTTCCCCCAAAAAAGGTTACATGATTAGATGATAATTCTTCTACACACATAAAAATGATTTTTCGATAACCATGAAAGAGATTGTATATACTAGTATACCATTTATAACTTTCCTTACAAAATGTCACTACCTGTTCATTTAGTTAATATCAGAAAGATGCACTACATCATTGCGCTACGCATTCTGAAGTTTGCATTAGAAGATGCTAGAATATGTACCCTACTAGGGAACACATTTTACAATGTTTTCTTAAGTATACCATTTGTTACATAATTATAAACCATTTGTTACATTCATTATGATAACATAAATGACATGCTATATGCATAGGTTAATGAAATATGTTTTTCCTGTGTTAATTTCTGCAAGCTGCAAAATATTTACAGCTTTAATTTATTAATTGACAAAAAGAGTGGGTTTCATAATATATTTCCGTTTCTCCTATTTGAAAAAAAAAGTTAGTGTTTGCAACAGTAAAAATTGAGAACTTTCTTTAAAACATTATTTAAAAAAAAACTACACAACTTAGTGAAAAAGCACCCACCTTTATGTATAACATTTTGATAGCTGGATGGTGTGGTGAACTTAATATTAATACTGTCTTCAGATTTCAGATTATGCAATATTTCAGACACATTTGGTTCTTTGAAGACATTAGGATAGTCAAAGTCAGCTTCTTCTTGAAACTCTATATCTTGTAAAGAATCTTTAGGAACTAAAAAAGAACAATTTATCAAACAAACAGTGGTATGGAATTTAAAACTTATAAAAAAGTACTCAAAAGCAGAAGAAGCTTACCACAAGTATAAACAACTCTCAAGAAAACTTTAGCTTTAGTAGAGCAGCCAGTGATACCGAAAGCAATCGAATCAGCAGACAATGTGCATCTCCGTCTGCCCTGGCAGTTGTTCATAGCAGCCTCTGTTGCAAAATTCACCTCACAATCTAAACAAATTTATGAAGTTTTAATTGTCAGTAGCTTACACAGTACTCTGAATTTGTTAGCTATTCTAACATTTGGAGTTAGGATTATTTTTTTCTTAAAAGAATCAAATTTAATTTTCAGCTCAATATTTAGTAAGGTTTTTCTTTTTAAATTTTTTATTGCTGACTCTTCGGTTTTTCTCTATGGAAATTTCATAACAAAATTTGAGCTTGAGCTTAACGTTTGAAGGATTAAATGAAAAAAGTTTAGAATTTGTTTTTAAATTTTTCAAATGTTATTGAGAATAAAATGTATTATGATCAATTTTAAATCGACAACATGAAATAAAATATTAATGGATGTCTCTTCCAATACTGTAGATAGCAAAGCTTATTTTAGAATTCTGTTTCCTTACAATTCATCAAAAAATGTAACAAGAGGAAAAAATTCTGATAGCTAAAAAAAAATTGGCAATTTTTTTAATTACATTTATCACAAAGAAAAGGAATAATTAATTTCTCAAAAATTGACCAAAAAAAAAAATCCATGACCATTTATACCAGTATATGACCAATATAAAAAAAAAATTTCATACATACTCAGTATCTATATACAATAGTATACTCATAAAGTAAGAATAAAATATGTTTTACTAGATTTAAGAGGAAAATCAAAGGAGAGCCAAGCTAGGATTTAAAAAAAGCCCACATTAGGATAATGAATGTGTAGTTCACCCACTTGTAATTTAAAATTAACTACGAATCCAAATGTTATATCTTTAGAAACATTGATGCTAGTAGACCCTAAATATTTAACTGAAAACAATTGCCACAGAATGAGAATTCTGAAATTTCCAGAGTCCGAATCCTCGAAAAACGTCCTATAATTGACAACAACCAATAAGCATTTATTTAATATTAATTATTTGTTATGTACTGAATCAAGTTAGACCTCTTATATTTAAACACAGATTGTTACTTGTGTACCATACTCTCGAAACACAGTTTAGAGAGTTATGGTACACAAATAACAATCTGGAATCGGTTGAGAGGCAGAATTGATCAAAAAGAAATCAAGCAAAACTTTTTTGATAGGAACATGGAGTGTGCACTGACATATATCTTTACCACAACCTCAAAATTATAGACATGTATTATTTTTCTTGCTTTAAAAACTAATTTTAATTCTTCAAGGAATTTATTATAAACATCAATAATATTAAATAAACATACATTTAGGAAAATTATTACCAGTGAAAAAATACAATAATGAATACACAAAGTTATTTATGCCATTATATATTTATAATAAAAAAAAATTAATTTTCCAATACTATAATACTTTTATCACTAGGAAGTTATTTCAGGGCATTAAGCAAAGAAGCAAAATCAAAGCTATTTTTAGTATTTAAAGAACTGAATAAGTTAATTAATAAATTACACATCTTAGGCACAGTTAAAAGTTCTTATACAGGTTAAAAAATAAATAAATAAAGCTCAATACAGCAAACATGAAGCTGAGTAAGAAAGTTAGATTTGAGAGACTAAGCCAAATCTGGTTCTTCTTCTTCAAAAAAAAAAAAAATTATATATATATATATATATTTCAAGTGAGTTATTAGTTGCTTCTTGGCTAATTGGAAACCGATAATTTAAATCATTCTTCAAATTAAGCTAAGTATTGTTTGGCTTGATGTTTGTCCCATTTCCTATAACTACATAATTATATTACAGATCAAAAACTGTTCAATGTGTTTTTTTCTTTCTAAAGAAACTAAGATTTAAAATTTAAATATCAAAATATAAACAAAATAACTATAGGTGAAATTTAAGAAAAAAAATTTCTTAAATTTTACATACAAAAAAGTTACTATTTTTCTTTTTGAAATATCATTTGGATTTGAAGTTGGTTTTAAATTATAAGAACACATATACCCTAGCAACAATTTTACCTTGGCCCCAATTGGGCTCAAAATTGGCCCAATATGCACACCGAGGGACTAATATTGGCTGAATAATAAATATCTGATGAATCTGTCAATTCCATATATGACTGATATTGGTTGTAAAATATCAGGAAAATTGGACGATTCTATACAGGGTCAATATTGGAAAAATAACAGCCTTTCGAACCCTTATCGGACCAAGATTCATGAATATTAGGTATCAAGTTATTTTGCTACTAGGGTACATTGTCTTATTATAAGCTTTTTCTAAATCCCAGTTTGGTGCTCGTCAGATTTCAGAAATGAAATATAATAACTTAATTATATAATTGCAGTGAAAAAAATTACGGATAACACTTCAAATTCAAGGATAATCCAAAAATAATACCTACCTTCATAATATTTATGAGCATCTTCAGGACATTCTTCTGCACCAGCTATTGAACTCCCAAAGAATGCACTATAAATAATGATTCTTGAGGGTTTCTTACATCTCAACTTCATTTTTTCATTCTCACACACCACACGAGTAAAAAATTTATCTGAAATATAAGGATAAAAAGTTATTCAGGAGACTTATCTTTGTAACAAATTTAACTCTTTTCAAAACCCACTTTTCTTGGCTAAGCTTAATTGATATTTACCCAACGTTATTCAAATTATTTCATTACAAATATTGATAATAATAATACATGTAAATAAAATACATGTTTCAATGTTTTTAATCAATTTTGACATGGACAAAATTAAATCACAACCAATGAGAAAAAAATCAAAATTGTTTTAATAAAAAAGATTTTTTTGTTGTTGTTTTACATTAATCAGATTTCTTATTTCATCTATTTTCAACTAAAATATTAAGTAGTTATTAGGTATAACAATATTATATAAGGTAGGACAATATTCGTTAATTGTTTTATGGCCTTTCTGCAACAATTTATACAGCTGTTACTTACACAAAAACTTGACACATTTTATTCCTAACGAAAACAAGTTATAAAGAAATGTTTGTTTTAATACCCGGTTTTTCTTTTTTCCACGTAAGTTTTAGTCCTGAATTAGCCAATATTATTTAAAATTGCACTGAAAAGATATTAACTAATAAAATCATAACAAAAATATCTTATGAAATAGATCTTAAACTCAAAGCATCAATAATTTTTAAGTTCTAAAGTATAACATTATTTTCATACATACTGTCAGGGGGGGGGGGGGGAACTTGTTCTCAATAAAAATACAAGACAGTAAATTTCAGGACATAGAAAAGCTCAGGGTTTCTGGAATCTAGCCAGCCTTGATTGTTCTCTTTTGAGGATGTTTGACCCTTAAAAAGGGGACGTTTAGGCAAAAAGATTTTTTTTTTTCCATTCACAGCTTCTAAATTATCCACTTTGTCTATAAGTTTCATGGAGAAAGTGTGAAAAGATAATACATTTCAGAAATCAGTTTAACTTGTTAAATCTGGCTGAGGATTTAGTCAACATAGCTAAAACATCAGTAAGCAGATGATGTCACATTTTTATAAATGTCTAAAAGTACAAGCCTTCTGTTCTTAGCATTAATACATATGTTGTATTTTTGGACTAAATAAAAGATGCTCATCATCTTTGTAATTCACTTTAGTTTTGCATGTATTCTGCCTGTGAGAAATAAACATTAAATAAAAAAAAATTGAGCTAGTGAAAGATGCTGAGAGCATAATTGTATGTTCATTAGTTAAATACACTGCTTTGACTTTATTTATCCTGTGTGCTGGTCAGTCATTGAAAAGCCTGAAACAAGAAAAAAAATAGCATAAGAAAATCAACGTATTATAAATAAATTCACTTACTTGGTCTACATTTGTATGCAACTTCAAGCTGTCTTTGAACGCCAGGGCATAAATCTTCTTGCAACATTTTAGGAGTACTTTTTACGTAGCATTCTTGCTTCTCTTTGCACTCAGTTTGCAACCGCTGAAGAACAAACAAGATATAAATATTAAGCACTAAATCTATAATGTGTGGTTAAACTGAAGCATTTTGAAAAAATTGAGAAAAAAATGCTGAGAGAGAAGTACTATTTAAAATTCAAGGGTTCTTCTTTGTTTTTCACCTGCATTTAATCTATATTTTATTCGTTCAGAAAAGCTTTATGAATAATGAGCGTTTACATAGAAAAAATATGCTATTGAGAAATATGAGTGCTATTGAGAAATTTTTTTCATGTTTCATAAGAAAATAATTAAGCCAGTGTAGAATGGGCTTGGCATAATCACTGATTCTTAAAGTGAATTCTTTTAAATGAAATATTTTGAACCATTTTCTAAAAATTATGGGAGAAAAAGACTATCAAATTACAAGTTGACAAGAAATAACTTAAACTAAGTTTAAAAACATACATTGGTATTGCAACATATTACAAACTCATTTTGAAAGTTGTGAGGCTTTCTTGGACATGTATGTTCCCAGGAAACTGAAAAAGTACCTTTCAACAGAATTTTGCTCTCGCACATAGTGCTAAAGTCACTCAAAAATGATGCAAGGTACATTTTCCTGACTTTTTAAGAAAATAAGAATGGCCACCTTAGTCACCAGATTTGAACTCAATGAATTTTTTCCCATCTTTTCAACTAGAGTCTGTGCTTACCTGCCTGCATAAAAATTTGCTAAATAATCTCTTTTTGCAAGAAAAAGGATAAAATATCAGTAAGTAAGTTGCAGCTTATAAAAAACATGTTTACAGTTTTGCAATAACGCCAAAAGTGGTATGTTTGAGAATTTTAATTTGTTACCCATAAAGTTTTCCTGATTATTTGAAAGTTTGACTGTGTGATTTTGATATCCTGTCACTCTGTGTAAATATAGCTAACAATATCATTATAGACAAATCCAATTTAATAATCAGACCATGTATTAATTGTTATTTTTACAAATTAAAATTTTCTTAACACTTCCAAAATAAAATTTAACTCTAATATAATTAACATAAGAGCCCTGAAAATTTCTCAAGCTCTGCATTTAAATGTATACAATATTTTAAAACAATTCATTTGAATACAAAAGAAAATAAGACAATATAGTATAGTACAAAAGGAAAACATTTTAAAAGAAACTAATACAGAGAAATAATTCAACTTTAAAATAAGGTCTAAAATGTAAATTATCACAAAAAAATATTTTACTTTCAAAAGCAATGCAATTATAATACATATATTTGTAAAATTTATTTCATTTATAAATTGTTATGTATGCAAAATATTATTTCACTCAAAAATCATTGAAATGAAATTCATATTTCTAATTTATATGCAGCTCATTTTCAGAATTATTTAACAAACAAAGAGTAAAGATTTAAAATATTCTTTTCTGCTATTTACTTACAATAAATATGAAGCTTTATGAACATTCAGGTAAAAGAGTGGAAAATAATATTGTAATAAGAATAGTATCAATTTATTTGAATTATAAGTACCCAAAATAAATTTTGTAAATAAATATCTTTTACGAATTAGTGCAAATTTTTTTTAAATCCATTATAGCAAAATTAGATTTTGATGTTTAATGACGTCAAGTCATTGAAACAATAAATAATTTTAAACACATTTGTGAAAAGTAAAACTTTTAACGCTTAGGTTGGGAAATGATTACTAAAAATCAAACATTAAAATTTTCTTTTTATTAAAAACAAAATTATTTATAATAACACGACATTTCAAATTAAATAACATTACACGCTAACACGTGTAGACTTAAATATGCAAAGCAAAGTGAAATTTCATTAAAAAAAACTATTTAATTTTACTTTTAAAATCTAATAAACAGTATCAGAAATTATACTGACCTCAGTTCAACAAATTCGATTAATCTGAAGATGATTTAAATTACAAAGTCAGTAAAATAAAAACATATTTAAAAAGTTCTAAGGGCTTTAATTCTTTTTCATCAGCGAGATTTTTTATTTTCCGTGCTGCGCAGTCAGATTAACTTTTGTTCTCTACAGAGCTTGCGCAGAATCTACAAACGTGAACGTGTAATAATCTTTCAAATATTTTATACATGGGAAAATAAATGTTTATACAATTGACACATTTAAATTGATCAATGTGAAATGAGGTTATAAAGATGTTAATAAAAAGAAGAAAAAAAGCAGGCACACAAACCTCTCTCACATCTTGTGCTTGGCAACCTGGTTTAGAAAGTACATCCAAGCTGGGAGGATCCCTTTGTTCAAGACACTGAATATCACCCATAACAGGCTTGCCGTAATCTGCTTTGCTGATACTTATCACAGTGTTGGGCCAACATTCTATCCTATGTTCTTCCCCGTCACACAATTGCATGGTGAACGTTCTGAGAGTTCCTAAAGAAGGAGAAAGTTATAAAAATAAGACATCATTGCCTATTCAAAGGAGAAGAAGAAAAAAAATTATGTGTTAGTGGAACCTTATTAATTTAATTTTAAAAAAATAAGATGGATCTTGTGTTGTAAATTTAGACGGATATTTAAAAGTCAAATATTAAACAAAATCTTTTTCTTTATCCTCGAAAATTCTTTAAGGCTGGGATATTTACTAAACGGTTTATTTGCCAGGCATATTTTGCAAAATTAGCTCTCATTAGAGTTAGCTAAATTTTTAACTCGATGAAATAATCGAATTTACTAAAAATAACCAAAGCTTTGAAAAATCAATGGGAAAAAAGAAAAATCAAAATCACGACTTGCTGCATTTTGAAAACCGTATTATTATTTATCTCTACCAAGTTTCCAAGATTAATAACAAAGTTTCTTTTAACAGTTGACGTTAATGATTGAGTAAACTAAACCATGTTCTGCTGCATGTCAGATCATGCAACAGAACATGCTTTAACTGCGATACGTTGTTGCAAATAGTGGCTATTTTGAAAATATAGTTATAGACTTTTCCTTGCCAGCAGTGCTATTTGTTTACGAACATCGCAACAAAATTTAAAACTTGGTGAGATTAATATCCTACTTTCTCACAGAACAAAACTTATGCATTTCTATCACTAAACGTTTTCATTCATTTGATTTTTCAAATCATTGTTGAAACACCCGGTACAAGCTTTCCTGAAAGTTTGGTTACTAAAAAATTGTCTTATTTATTAAACAACAAATGCTTATAATGAAAAATTAAATTAAGAGTCCAAACCCTGCCATTTATCGAATTCTCTTCTAAATAAATTTTTTTTAATGAAATAAAGTGAATCAAGGCCTTTATTGGTTATAACTTATTTAACAGTAGTACAACTCTATGTTACTCAAAAGTGAAATGATGAATATTTCTTTACAGAAAATATAAATGAGTTTTTTTCTAAACTTGAACATTAGGAAACACAGTTTTATGCATATGTTCGCAAAATACGCACGCTTTTATTCATTATACAAAAAAACATTACTCAATTCACTGATATTCTTAAAAACTATTCCATTTCTTTCAAGTAAGATCCGAGTTTGCAAGTTAAAAATAAAAATATCAAAGTAGTCAAGTAATGTAAAATTCGTCCCATGCGTTAAAAGCTTTTGACAAATATTAAAACCGGTTGCAATTAATACAAATTGTTCCTTTTTCAAAATTATTTGAAATTGAAAAATAAGAAATAAAAACTAAGTTTTACGGAAGCTTCTCACAATCATACACTCAGACGTAAGAACAATTTCATTTTTACGAGACGCAACATACAAATGAAAAGTTACGAGTTTAAGTTCATTTTACGAGACAGTTGCGCCCGATTTTTTGAAGCAAATGATATAAAAAAGGGTCATTTCAGCATTTCGACCGACAGATAAGAAGATTGATATAAAGCACTATGTTTTCTCCAGTAAAATGAAAACAACTTCCGATTTCACGAAGGTTTGTGACAACTCAATGAAAATAAATGTTCTAGTTTGTCATGAACAGGCATGAACCTCCAATGATTTAAAATCGTATTGTCTGTATGATAGGCATTTGAAAAGAAAATTATAATATATCCAATTTCTTCCCTCAAAAAATTATCAGTGCTTACTTATTCACTGTTAAGACTATTGAAGTTTAGATCATTCCGCATGACTCTGTTATGTTAGTCACGAGACAAAGGTTAAATTATTTCGGCTTTTCTTTGATGCTAAAGAATAAAATTACGATTTATTTTTTTCTTTCCAAACTAGAATTTCGTTTTGAACACGGTAAAAGCATTGGCCGTGGTGTGCATGTAAAACCTTTTAAAGGATAATGACAAGACCGGGAATGATTTAATAAAACAGAACGAAGATATTATTTGATTAAAAACTTCGCTTTAAAAATATATAAATTGGAAATAACAGTCGACAAACAAAATTTAGACTTAAAGAACACGATAGATATGTCTGTTATCAAGAATCATCAATTGCTGCACATAGTTGAAATCTTGGGAATTAATTCAATTTCAACAATGCCAAAATTATTTCCACCCCAGTCACATCAGCTCATCTTGATACCCTGGAATCTTATTTTATTCATATTAATGCCGATACAGTTGTTAACGGCATTAGTTTCTAACAACCATAGTGCGTGGAAATGCATTTAACCCTGATTTACTCCTCTCTGATACTGTGGTTTTTCTAGTTTTGTTTCTGACCTGTATTTTTTCATTTTTCGTTGGCAAGTTTACTTTTTAAATCAGTTATGTTTCTTTCCATTCACGTCTGGCAAAGTCTTTAAAATGAGCGCCTGTTTTTGAGCGCTTGAAACTTGTAACTAAGTTATATTTTACTGGTGCAGTTTCTTGGGATTATTTACTTAATCGATTGAAGATAGTTTGATTTTGATGTCCCATAAGCGTTTTGTTCTTAATTGTTGGATAAATTAATTCAGTCCAATTTCTTTAGCTTTTTCTTTTAGAAAAACATATTAATTTCAAACCTTTAAGAAAACAAACTAGAAATATGTTTTGCTGTAAAAATATTCAAATTTACTTAAAAAAAAAAACTTTCCTCCTCGAAAGTCCAGTTTAAATTTAATAACCTTGAAAAGATTTTTAAGCACCAAGAAAATAGTGGGTTCAAGATACATGATAAGCTAATCAACATAAGTTCGGCAAAAGTTAAAAACTTCATGTATAAAAGGGATTCTATTTCCACGATGTTAACTTAAGGAGAAGGATAACTCAACTTGAAGCAACTAATAAATATTTAACTATATTTTTATTTCCTTTTAAAACTTGGTAATTAAGCTCAACTGAGCACATTTCAGTAAATAAAATGAAACTATATTAAATATCCCAGAAAATAAATTAGATAAACAAAAAAATAAGGAATTAGCGTTCACCTAATTCTCCGTAAAAGGAAGTAAAATCTTTTTTCTGTCTGGAGAGGAGGACCCATAATCATGAACTTTTTATTTTCTGCCAGAAGGGGGGGGGGTGAAACTGAATATTAATTTCTGTTGAAAGTAGTTCATCATTAATAAAAGTTTATTTAACTAGGTATTAGAAAAGATACCGGCATTTTAAACACAAAATAATTAAACTTTTTCAACAATGATGTATTTTTTGAATAGGGGAGAGTGGGGTCAATTGTAACATTTTTTACTTAACTATTTCTAACTAACAAAAAATCCAATATATTATTAGTATTAATTGACAGACGAGTAAAGTAGACTATCCTCTACTGGAAAAAAAAGTAAATACCTTATTTTAAATGTTATTATATTAGTTATTAACAATTTTTGACAGTCGTGAGCTTGTTACAATTGTCCCCACTTACGGGGTCAATTGTAACAGTTCATAAATTCAGCTAAAACATAGTTAATTATACATATTATCATAGTTTTGATATATTTTTTTATTGATCAGAATAGTAGTGATATTTTAGGAGTAAAAATAATAATGAGCAGAGACCTAAAGGGTTAAACTTTTAACTTTAAGGGGTTAAAAATTTTAATTTATGCTGTGAAAGGTGACAAATAAAATAATACACATGCAACATAATATAAATGATATAGGAAACTATTGATGGTTCTTAAAGGGTTAAGTAATGGTTTGTAAACATAAGATTATTTATTTTCAGCTGTTACAATCGTCCCTTTACTTATTGTTACAATTGTCCCCAAGACGCCATTTCAGCTTCATTTGTTAAAAACAATGCTAGTTAATTAACAAAACTAATCTTTTTCTTTTTGAAATGTTAATTAAGGTGTCCATTTACATATTCGGTTAATAATTTTTATTTGTTTGAACAAAATTACTTTGTTACAATATAATATTCTAATACCAAAAAAAGTACTTACGTAGGGTGAAAATATCTTTTGTGATGTAACTCTTTCAAAAGTACATAAAAATAGTTGCCAGCAGCGGTGTACATGTAGATTTATTAAATACACCTTGTGCGCCACCTAGGTACCAAATCTAGAATCCGACACTCGAAATTTCTGCTCTGTTAAAATCGTACCGTGTTACAATTGACCCCACTCTCCCCTATAGCATTTTTAATTTATAACTGGAAAAATGAATTTTAAGTATTAGTAAAGTAAATAATACTATCATTCACACACATATTCGTTAAATTTATAAGTTTTGAATAAATCAGAAAAAAATTTCCATTATTATTATGTTGTTCGGAAAGTAATTTCGTTTTTTCCTTAAGACAATTTTTCTTATAATGACAAAATATTTTATTAAATTTTATATCGTCTATTTTGGTTTAATACCTTTTGTTCATCTTTCTGGCAGATTCCTAAAATTTTTGTTCTTTACAGAAAAAAAAAACTATCCAGGTGATTTTTGATAACGTCATTTGAAGTAAAAGTATTACCGTTTAAAAATTTTTGTAGACAACCCATTTTTTGACCCCAGTGATGATGAGCTTTAAAAATTTAATGTTTGAGAAGCAAACCACAGAAGTCAAACGTGCCAGCATAAATTTATTTCTGTAAGGAAATGTGGGACCCCATATGTCGAGCTAGGAGAAAAAATCTAAGCATTTTAAACAATCATGAACGGTCGAATTCGACAAATTTAATCTCTCAGCGATTTAACGAGTTGTTTGTTATTCGCCAGTTTGCACAAATTAATGCCTTTATTGCATCTTAAATGAAATTTTGGTGAATCGAAATTTTGCAAACAGTTTTGGTCCTGAAGTACTGTTAATACATCTTCTCCATACACATAGGATAATTTCTTTTCTTGCTTGAAGAGCATTTTTATATTTGAAAAGGCACCAACCAATAACTACTGCGTAGAAGACTTATCGAACTTTTTCACAAGTAAGCCTTCCTATTGGCTTTCAAATCTTATACTGATTATACAACTAAAGTGTCAAGTTCAATATTAAGTAAAGCTAATTATGTAAATATAGTTACCATTCATATCCGTTTAAACTGTTAGCTTTGATAAAGTTACAAAAAAAATGTCCGTTATTATTATTGTTTAAAATAATTATGTTTGCAATTTGTATTTATTATACATCACAGCGAACTTGCAGTACGAAAAACAAAAATACCGACTAATTCCTTCGTAAGAGAACAAATTTTGCTAAACCAAAGGCAATAATATCATTCTTGCAAAGGTACGATACAAGTAAAGAATGCTGCAGAATGATTCAGTGGCGAATGATGTATTGAATAAAAAAAAAGGGAAAAACCATATTAAATAACACAAATTTAATAGTAAAACAATATGATGGTACGAAATAGGGCTTTCCAATAAGACATACAGTTCAATCTATTGCCTGCCACGTAAGTGATTACAGAATTATTGTGAGTGATTGCAACGCCCTCTTTAGGTCAGGCAGAAATTCGACCAACCAATATAATATTTTTACGCCTTCGCAAGAGTACAAATTTTACTTTACTAAACCAAGGGCCATAATATCTTTTTTTAGCTTAGATACGAAACATGTATAGAATCCTATGCTCTCTGAAAAAATTAAAAGGAAATTACTAATCCGACTTTAATAATAATTTTATTTCTTCGCATAAGTACAAATCTTACTAAAGGCAGTTATATCATTCTTGCAAAGATACGATACAAGTATAGAATTCTATGCTCTCGACAAAGATTTAGAGGGAATTTATATATTATTCCAACCAATATAATATTTTTATTCCTTCGCAAGAGTACAAATTTTACTTTACTAAACAAAGGGTTATAATATCTTTCTAGCTTAGATACGAAACATGTATAGAGTCCTATACTCTCAGAAAAAATTAGAAGGAAATTACTAATAGTACAACTTATATAATATTTTTGGAGCATTGATGAGATTCAGCGTGCAAGGAAATCTATTTTTTCCGAAAATAACATAACTTGAAGAAATTACTAATCCAACTTATATAATATTTTTATTTCAATGAACAAACTAAGAGAGCAAGGAAATCAATGCTCTCACAAAACATTGAAATTTCGAATTCTGTATAAATTTTAACTTTAAACGATACACAACATCGGTTTGGGAATATGATGCCAGAAATCAAATGTTTCATGAAAACACAAAAAAACCTATTGTTTTGATACAACTTGAAACGGCTGTTCAGTCACTGTCATTTTATGCATTAATGTTAATGCAGAGGAGTTTAAAGAGGACACGGGTGCAAGAAATTTGCATATTTCTCGTTTTCATGAATTATGCATCATAATGAAGGTAGAGTTTTCACGAAAATGAAACTACAGATATCTGAGAAAGAGAGCGCGCTATTATTATGGAAAGACGGTGGCACGAACTGTTATTTAGGGAGTCCTGACCGTTTAGTGAGGATTGGTTGGGTTAAATTTGGCGAAATAACTTGGCGTTTACCTATTTTTATTTTGAAACTTGGTGGTAACATGTGCCGATTTGGAAGAATGAGCGTGCGGCGAGTCCCTCTGTGATTTATAGCAGTTTGACATAAATTCTAAACGAGACTCTTTAGCATTTAACAACTTAAGCGTTGTCGTGAAACACTGGCGAACTAACTTCTGCTTAAATTTAAATTGTGGAATATGTAGGGAAAGGTTACTTTTAACTAAAATGGAAGTTTTGAGAGTGGAAGTTAATGCAACTAAATTCACATTTACAAAAGATTGCGTGCTCATTCTGTTTTGTTACAATAAGTATGATTTTTTTCCAAGTAGACTTAAAAAAAAAAAAAAAAAGAGAAAATTATTTTTCAAACTTAAAAACGAAAAACGTAAGGTGCTTCACTTTTGGAAGACATGGGGGTATTTTTTTGGCGTTAATACAAATTTATTCATAAAAAAAAAAAAAAAATCACTCTTCTTTTAATCAACTTGAAAAGCATATTTTTTAAAATTTTTATTTCATTTTTTTGTTTAGCAAACAATTTGTTTTTGTCGTAACGTTTGACTGACGATAAATTTTGTTTGCAGTCTCTCTCGAAAAAAAAAAAGTTTCTTCTTTGGTATTAGGCACAGGACTCGTGGGAAAGCTAGTGAGCTATAGCTAGTGAGTTATTTAAGCGTTATAGCTAGTGGGAAAGTATGCAAAATTTCAACTGTCAATAAATTCTCTTTGGCATATTAATAATATAGATATAAGATTTATTTTGTAGCGATGAGGAAAAGAATTTAAACTTGTAAAAGTATCAAGTTGAGAGCTCCAGTTAAAATATGAGCACTCACGCTAATCGGAATATGATCAAAACTTTGATTGACAACATCTCCGAGAACAGTTACATTTTAATAATTCAGTTCCTACAACATCTCCTTCGCACGAATTACCTATAGTAGTCAGAACGTTGTGACATTTGTCTTATTTTCCCCTTCTGCGCAGAGTAATGTTCGTTGCGTAGGTCCCTACAAAATTGATCCTTGAGCTGGCCTTCTCTCTTCTAGAAGATGTTGGCTTGTAGCGGCCAGAAAGCGTTTAAAACTTAAATTGCCATCAGACATAAAGTAGAGATTTGAGAAACCCTGTTAGCTAGAAAGTGGTCAGAATTTTGATTCACTATAAAATTCTCGGTGGCGATAAAATGCATTTAATTCTGTATGATGTGATACGTAGATTATTGAAACTTGCATTTGCCATCAGGCACGGAGTTCACGTCTAAGTTTCAGAGCTCTAGCGCGAGCCGAAAACTAAAGGAAATTTCTATTGCAAGGCTTTACTCTAACCAACACCAAAGCGAGTAAATGAAACCTAATTAATATAATAGATAATATTAAATTGTTTAATAAACAGATAAGTAATCTTTAACAATAAAAATAATGGAGTAAATATTCGGGAAACGATGAATAATAATAAATATAAAGATCAATCTCAGAAAATGTCAATATTTATAATATGTTTTTTTTCCCCTTCCCCATATTGTATTGCCGCGTCAAAATGTTGGAATTGTTTTGTTGATAAGGCGCATTTTTTCAATATCTCAAAACCATAAAGCCCATTTATTTATCTGTCAAGATGAAAGAGGGTTTTCAACAACACTTATCGAGAAACAAGTATGTTGATAGTTATTAGTTCGACTTCAGTATATCAGTGTTATTTTTCTTATTTATAAAACGCCACGAGGAAATAAAAAAGAAACTTTTTATCGGCATTCCATTTTCATTCAATAATTCTACTAGAGATGAAGTGAAATTCAAGCGGGGAAAAAAAGAAGTCCTAAAACGAGGGTAAAACATTTGACAAAATTTTTGATTTTTGGTAATAACTAATAAGTTATATCATGTCATATGCTCCTATTAATTTGCTACTTGTTTTTGACGTAATATTACGTGTGATGGTATTCCGTGCACCCCGTTTTTGACGCAATATTACGTTCCGGTTTAGTCCTTTCATTTCCTCTTGTTTTCTGGCGCATCATTTTGTTCTCTAAGTGTTACTTGCATGCTGGCAGAGAATTGCCTGTATGCTAGCAAATGCTGACAGAGAAAAGTGTAAAATTGCGATAACATATAAAAAAAAATATTGCAGTGGTTCCCCTTACAATGCAACTAGCAAAACTTTTAGCAGTGATGAATAAATGTGACCATTTTAATGATTTTACTTTTGACTATTGTTATGAAATTTCTTTTCCATAACAGCTTAAATTAAGTTATTTTTTCATAATATAATGAAAATGATGTGTGAATCGTTCCACATACAATGGTGTCGAATTAGAGTGCCTACTTCAAAAAAATAATAATATTAAAAATAAATTGCTATGTCTTTGTATTACGTTACGTGATTTATTAATTTTAAGCACTTCCAGAACTTATAAGCTCCTTAAAATGAATGGGGGGGGGGGGAGGACTCGGGATTTTACAAGCTCCACGTAATAATTTAAGTGAATAAATGCATAGAGTACAATTTAAAGGCTAAATAAGTTGAATAAAATCTTTAACCAGATAAAATCCGAATAGTACATACTTGTGTATTTTCTTTTTCTAATTTTAAATTCGAAAGAGAATGGATTGGGCATGTAATGAAAAATCCGGAAAAATATAAAGCAAAACGGGCGTTTAATTAAAATCCTTAGAGAAAGAGGATAAACTAAAAGAACTTGCCGCAGGACAATTAATAATGAATGAAAAATCGTTAAAAATCATAGAGTGAGATGATGCTGTTAGCTAGCTCCAAGCTAGAATGATGAGGTTATAAAGGTACTTCTCAAAAGATGAGAGCAATAAGCGTCAATAGCAGTTAATTTTAAATTTAATTTTAACTGATATTTTTATTACATGCAACTAAATATTCACTACTTATGCAACAGACTTTTAAATAAAATTAACGCTATAATAACTTTTAATCGAATTTTAGGACATCAAATTATCTTAAACAATAAATTTATGGGAAAAAAACCATCAACATTCCGTACGTTAATTTTTTTAAAATTAATTATCCCATATTTCAGGAGTAAGAAGATGACCTTCTATTAAA
Source organism: Parasteatoda tepidariorum (assembly GCF_982258835.1). Classification (NCBI taxonomy): domain Eukaryota; kingdom Metazoa; phylum Arthropoda; class Arachnida; order Araneae; family Theridiidae; genus Parasteatoda; species Parasteatoda tepidariorum. Next base: position 80,394,492 of record NC_141757.1, read on the forward strand.
GAAATATTTCTTTATATTGAAAAACTCAGCCGCTGCCACCGCTGTTTTGGGTGTTCGATAGCGTTACATTTCGCGTTGCTGTAAAGCTATAAGACTTAAATGTGAAGGTGCGTAGATAAGTGTACTAGGAGTTTGATGGAATAATATATATATATATATATATATATATATATATATATATATATATACGATTCAATTTCTAGTTCGAAAATCATGAACTGTTAAAGTTGAAGTAAAAGAAAAAATGTTCGCCGAGGACCATATCGTATTATAATTTTAAGCTATATATTTCAAATAATTTAAAATTCAGAACTTTTTTTTTCTTCGAAATTCTTATTTGTTGGAAAGTTACTGCAAATTTAATTCCTTTAATTATTTTTTTTGATCTAAATATTGACTATTTATCCATTGTTGGAAGACAATTTATTTATCCCTCGAGAGATCTTTATTTCATAAACTCACTCTCATGTAGATGTCAAACGAAAGTCGCAAAAAAGAAAAGAGAGATTGCAATTTGTCAGATATAAATTTTAAATATTTTAAATATGAGACGGAGCCTCCTTGTTTTATAAGAAAATATGAGTGAAAATTCGAAAAATTATTTTAAGGCAGGATGAAAAAGTTTAAAGTACTTATTTCAATCTATTTTTGTTAAAATAATCGCACGGTTTCGTGAATTACAATTTTGGACCAGCAGCAAAACAATAAATTTCTTTTTTAAAAATCTTCCACAAAGTAATATAATTTACATACAGTTATCATTTATTAAGGATATTATCAAGCATTTGTCCTATTTAAACTTTATACTCTTACTTTTATTTGTAAACATCTACACTATCTGTATAATTTTGCTGTTACATTGGCTCATAGCGACTGTACAAAATTGGTCTTTTTGATAGGAAAAAAAAAGAAACTATTTTTAAAGTACTAATCGAAAACTTTTGCAATAATTCAAGTTAATTCTTGTCCTTAGACAGAAATATAAATTTACTCAATTTTTGCAGTGAATTAAATTTAAACAATTTAAATTGTCAAAGCTTGAAGTTAAGATCTACGCGAAACTCTCGTATTTTTAAGGTACTTATCGAAAACTTTTGCAACATTTTATGTAAATTTCGTACATTAGACAGAATTATAAATTTACTCTAACATTTTTACAGAGAATTAAATTTAAACTAAATTGTCAAAGCTTAAAGTTAAAATCTGACATGCTTTCAATTCTTGAGGACTGACTCTGATTGTGCGGCTGTGATCGCCATATTGTGTAAAAAAGAAGAGAAAAAAATCAAACAAAGGAATTTTTAAATAGTTTGTTTTTAAAATAAAAGTTACCGGGATTTTTAAAAAGTTTCAATAAATAGCTCTCCCCAAACAAATGACATTTCAATAAAGCAGCATTATTTGACACGGCATAGAAAATGTTTGATTGAAATTTAGCTTTACAAATATCCGCAGGGGCGGTAAATATTTGAGATGAAAAGGAGGGGAAAAAAAGGATATGAGAGCTAAAAGCATATTCATCAGACCGTATCAGTTTTCGTCGCTGAATAATGAAATTTGTAACGAAACCAGCTCTCTTCAAAAATGGTTTACTAGCGAACTCAATAGGGGACTCCATTCAATCCTCTTGAAAATTCCGCGACCCATTATTCAGTGAATATTTAAATAACCACCTTAGCCTTAAAGAATTATTGAACTGCTTTGCTCTCAAATTTCTAAAGGAAATAAGGAATGCTTTGAAAAGATAAAATGCGAAAACTTCGCACTATCATTTTTATAATCATATAAATTTTATTTATTAACCAGCTTTCTTCTGCTTCTTCTTTACATGATTAAAATATGAATAGAAATTAAAACTGTTGAACAACGATCTTTAAAAAAATCAGATTTTATTAGATTTAACCAAATGAAAGCTGCATTGCTAAAATTCTTTGTAATACTACATTTATTTTTAACCCTTTGCACTCCGATGTTTCCACTGAGGCACCATCAACAGTCACCACTTTAAAATTAAGATATTTTGCATCTTAATAATTAATAACCACATTATTATAAGAATTTTAAATTTGTATAATAATACTATACCGCGCATTTTAAATGCTATAGTGTTGATATTAGATCAATCAGCAATTAAAAGTACTCTGTGTGCAAAGGGTTAAAACAGGAAAAAAATGCTAAAGATTACAAGACTGATATTTAAGATTTTCAAATAAACGAAATAACTTTTTAAGCAGTTTTGTTGATACCTAAAAATAGCTTATGTTCCAAACCTATCCAGGTTCTTCAATAAATATATTTTGAAATTCATCTAGAGCATGTTAAACCGCCATATCGATAGTTTGTTGCAACCTTAGTATGTCTCTAAACTAAACCATATTGTCATACTTCTCAAATTTGATTGAAGAATATTATAGTTCAATTTAACAGCTTATTTACGGTAGCAGAAAATTTGCTTCTTATTGAGCTATTAAATTGATTAAGTTTATTAAGGCAACATGATTCAAAATAGCGGTATTATGGTTCAATCTTGAACCGATTTTTCTCAGAGTTAAATTTTATCCAAGTGTTTAAGGCGTTTACTGATAATTATTTCAATATTCTTCATTTATTTAGTTACATGAACCTCTTCTGGATGGGCGATTCATAAAGTATTCGTACAAAGTCATAATGGGGAAAGTTTAGAGCGGTAGCTTAAATGGCATTGATAATTTTGCTTTCCTTTAATCAATGTTAGTTTAATCACATATCTAATCAATGTTAAACCAAATTGTTATCTTATTTTTGAGGATGATAGTAAATAAATTTAAACTAAAATATTTATTTTGTTAACTAACTAGGGTTTATTTTTAAGTATGGTACTACATTACGATATTTAATATTAGTGGTTACATAAAACTGCTTATAAATTGGTTTGGCTTGCACTGAAAATTTTGTATTTCATTTTTTGTAATTAGAAACTGTTGCGAAAAAGAATTTCAAGAAAAATAAGAGCAGTACTCGTTTTGACAAAAACTAATTTATAAAAAAGCAGCATGTATAAAATGATAAATTTATAAGCACTAAATTTGATAGAGTTTCAAACACTGGGATTAAAGCGTTAATTTAGCAAACGAAAAATAAATACAACCATTTTCCAAGATTTCTTATGCGACACCTCAAAGTAAAATTACATGGATGAAATGAAAATAAAAACAAACGTATTTAAGCAAAGACATTGCACTCAACGTTTCACATGCCAGAATATAAGCCAATCATACCCGCAATTGCCCATTTTGAAAAAACAATCCACGCACAGCACATCAAAACAAATGACATTGAAATCTCATCAAAAGAAATGAAGAATAACTCTCTAACTCAAACAAACTTTTATTTCCCCCACAGTCTGAAATCAGATCACGTTCACTTTCTTTTCGCTGCCAGAGTTCACCTAAATTGGCATTCACAACATTAAATCACAACATTCGTCTTTCATCTTCAGTGTCCGAACGTTGAACAAGAGATGATTAACAGCCCCGGAAGTCTTAGCAAAGCTGGATCAAATGTAGTTTCTGACCTTGCTTCTTTTACTTTCACTGGTTGGGGATCGTATACGAAATTCCTGGAGAGATAAATACATACAAATGTGACAGCTTGTCCAATTCCGGTGAAATAGTGTAGCAATAACCTGATGAAAAATGTCATCGCGTTCCTAAAAAAAGAACTGTGCCTAGGGCAATATATCCTACTTTTATCATTCGAATCATCAACTGTGTAGATGTTTACATCACCAAGGGAGGCTTGTTATCTCGGAATTAATTAATGTTCGTCAATTTGTAAGTAAAGCTAAAGAATGTACTTTCATAAAAGATAGAGAGATCTGTTGTTGAGTCAGAAGATTAATGTTAAGAAAGACTGCAATAATTAATTAGGTGAAATGCGAAAGGACACCTAAGCTAAACTGAAATAAATGAGAAGCTAATAACAATCAGGTAAGAAAAGCCATATTTTGAAACTGTGTGTGCATCTTACTATTACTTAGATTAAATAGGGAACTATTCGTTAATGATAATTTATTTTCGCTTAAAAAAGGAGAAAAAAAGTGATTAAAAAATAAAATAAACACTATTAATTAATTAAAAGAATTTTTTTATTTGTTAAATTATTTTAAGAAAAAAGTTTCAAGATAATTTTTTTATTTTTTATCTTAGTATATCATTTGCATCTTACAGTAAGAAAAATATGTATAGCTCATAAAAAATCGAAAAGTTATCTAAGATAAGCAGACTTGCTAAAATTTGCTTTTTAGCACGTTTTATTATTATTCTTTTTTTTTTTTTAATGGGAAAGTATAGGCATTAAAAAAAAAGTTAAATTTAAAGCAAAATTTTATTTAATGCTTTTAATGTTTTATCGCAAATTGGACACCGGTATCCTGTTAGATTATTGGAACTATGTTAGTACTAAAATTTAAAATCCGAAAAAAGTAGTTAGAAATTTTTTCATTAATATTCAAAAATTAAACAATTGATTTTGAAAACTAAAGAAATTTCAATGATAAATAACTGTTTTTCTTGCATCTAAATAACTACAAATAAGTGCGAATTTGAAAAATTATTGTTTGGAAGTGAGCCGTGTTTGGAAGATTTTATCATTAACACAGAAAAATACAACGTTGTTATATGCTGTATTAATATGTGCAACGGCGTTAGGGCGAAAGTCCTGAGGGAGCCGCAGCGCGGAGTAGTAATGTATTAATAACGGTGTTATATGCTGTTAAATGCTAAATACAAAATTTTTCACTTATTTTGACCGAAATTAATACAAAATAATGAAAAAAGTATGAAAAATATATTTAATACGAGTTCTGAGTCAAAAAGTTAAAATGATCTGTGTTTTTATTCAAAACAATAAAGAATTTATTCGTTTAAATTACGTAATATGGCATTTATAATGCCTTAAATTACGTAATGCGTCATATATAATGCCACAAAGTACGTAATATGCCACACGTAATGCCTTTCAATATGTAATATGCCATACATAATGACATGCAATAACTTTGAAAACAGTAGTTATTTTGTTAAAAGAAAGTTTTTGAGTCAACTATTAATTATATGAAAACTGTTTTTCAGATTTTCCTTCTTAATAAAATCTAGAGACTACATCCAAAAATCTTTTATTCTTTTAATAAGAACAAAACGAAATTTATTAAACATTTTAAGACAGAAAAAATATTTTTACATAAAGCAAATTGTTTTTTATCTTACCTGAGCTAAATTTAAATGAACATATAGTTTTCAATTAAATTAAAATAGATACTTATAGATAAAAAAGGGGGAAAAAAAGTAAATACAAGTTTCTTTTTTATATATAAATGGCTATTCAATTTTTTTTTTGTTTTTAAAGTACTAGTACATAAAATAATCCACCGGCCTACATAAGAAGAATTTAAGCAGGTACTAAGAAAAATTTAGATGTAAACTGAAAGTGCCAGAGCCCAATTGTTCGCTTCTCAGCATTTAAACGTCACTCACAGTGAAAACACTTTCACAGGAGTTTAAAATGAAATAGCTATTTCGACTGACAAGTAGATAAGGGAAAAGAAAACAAATCTTTCTTATTGATGGACTTAACATCCTTCTCTTGTCATTTTTTCCTGATAATGTTTCGATGATAAACGATCCTCTTTTTATTCAGTTTTGGCTTGAATCATGTTAATAGAATTTTATCATATTTTCAATTCTCAGAATTTAAAAAGTCAAACTCTCGAATTGTTTTTAAAAAATAAATAAATTAATTAATTAATAAAAAAGAATGATTTATGATATTTAGTGATTTTTGTCACAGTTATTATTCCAGCTGTTAGTTTTCTTTCTTTCTTTTATTTTAGCACAAATAAATAAATACCACGTTCTTTTATACGCAATCATTATGGAATTAAATAATGAACTATCTCGGGATTACCGAAATTGTATAGATAGGTACGTTATATATAATACATAGCTAGTCACAACTAATAAATAATAGATAAATAACTAAATTGTTATTTATCTATTATTTATTTATTTCTCAAATGAAAATATAAACAAACTAACATCTATCAATACTTCTTTAAAGAAAAAAAGAACACAGTGTTAAGTACGAATTTTCAAGAAATTTGTTACATTCCAATCTTACATAAAACTAGGAAAAACGAAAGTTTTATTATTAAATCTAGGTTTATTACAAGATGCATAATCTGGTATCATTAATAGTTATTTAACATAGGAGCACTAAATTAGAATAAATATATTAATGCTAATTTATGCCAGGATGAGAATAACTAAATTCTTTAATCTTTTTTTTTTTTGGGGGGGGGGGTCTAAACTATGCACAGTAAAATCCGTTCCTCAAAGACCAATGGTGATATTCATTCAAGTTAAAAAAGAAAATTGAAAGTTTCTTAGAAAAATAAATAATCTTCTCCGAGCGAAGATTACGTGACTTACTTTTGGAACTCACTAACTGCTAAAGACTACATAACTTAATAAATAAAGTTTTCTCTGGCACAGATTTAAAGTTGGCAAACATACATCTAAACGAGATTAAACTAAAAAGGAATTATATATTTATATACTGGCACAACGAATGATAAAAATTTAAATACCAAAGCTGCATCTCTTTTATTTATAGCTGAATTTTAACAATTAAAGCTTTAATTTGGAAGTCCTTATAAATCACGTCACATATTTGAATCGCAAAATAGAACAAAAGTAAAATAACGTTGCAAAGATTCGTTTTACTTTTAAATTAATCAAAAACTGCTAAATACTTACATTACGAAATTCATGGTTAGAGATATATTTAAAAGTAGAAGAAAAATTGCAAGAGATGTCGTCAAAATATTATGTAGAAGAGAAAATATTCGTCCAAACAGAATAGCTAATTGAGTAAAAGAGATAAATGATGCACCGAATTTCAAAATTAAATTAGCTTCAGAAAACTAAATTTATTTAGGAAAGTCTCAAAATTTGAACTTAGAATAGATCTGCCGTTAAACAATGTGAAATAATGCCAAAACATAGATTAAGAACTAGCTGGATTATCAATCAATAAACACAATCACAAATAATCAAACAATAAACTCTGAGAAGTTCCAAAATTATCGTCTGCTTTTTGTTATTTGAACTTGTGCTGCTTTTTTTTATTAATGCTTATGTTAACCTGATTTTTTATGAGTCTTACAACTCGTTGTGATTTTGGTGTAGAATTCGATCTAGTCGTAAAGTTAGCGGAGATGAATCTCAATGGCAAATAATTAAAAAAAATTTTTACTCATTATTTCTTGCTACTCTTTCCGGCATTATACGTTAACAGATTAAACGAAAGACGTTTTTGAAGTGCATTTAATCAAAAAAATATTAGCTATATCCAGTATCATTTGGCAAGTGTGCAAATATTTTAGTGTCTATGATAAATACTCTAACAAGAAGGAAAAAAAAAACTCTTTCTGGTAATGTACATTTGGCATTTCTTTTTTGTAATAAGTATTGTATGATTACAGAAATTAATATTTGTCATCCTCGTACTGTAAAATATTGAAATACTATAGTACTAAATATAATAAATTAGCCACCATCCTATTATATATATATACATAAAACTCGTTACACTTACGTAAAATCTTTATTTTCGTAGAGGTTTAAAAGAGGCGACGAAAGCTAACTATATAATAAAAACATAACATCCTAATTAAACTAAATAAATTAAAAAAATTTAGACAATAAAAACTGTCCCAAAGATCAAAAATTTTTTATAATTAACAAAACAAAAGCCAACAACAGATATGCTAATTTTCAAATTGAAAATAATTAGCTCCTTACTATACAATTGAGAGTTTCACTAGCACAATTTGAGAAATAAAGAAACCCAACTAACTTTATGCATTAAAAATAAACAATAACTTCATTAAAATGAAGATCATTTAATGAAAATTAAAACCATTCTGGAAGAGTACGTGTTCTAATCCGGCTTTTATTATTCAAATAACTTTTTCCACCCATCATTAAGTTTGAATGAGAGAACGAAGAAAGAAGTAAAGGAATGACTAAAAGAAATTCACTCAGTTGCGTCATTATGCAAAAATCATTTAACTCTTATCCAACGAAATCTCGTAATTACTTATCGACAAATATAGCACTCACTGGGGAACAACAAATGCACATGATTTTATTTTATTATCATGAGAAAATAGAAATCAACATTTGCGGTGAATAAAAATTTTGACACAAAAAAGTGCAATAAATTAAAAACTTTAATTTGACTACTTAAAAACTGAGTTATTTCCTCAATTATTTTTAGTGAAGAAATTAACCTCTTATTTATTTGATATCTACATTAGAATTTAAATTGCATCATTTTGATGTTATAATGTATCATATTCGGTTTAAAGTAGGGTTAGTTCACTTAAGAAAAACTAATTTAAATTCATGAACTAGTTGACTGCTTTCTGGAATGCCTAACATTAAAAATTAACTGACGAATATTCCTTTAAAACAGAAAATTTCAAATTAGCGGTTCATTCATTTTTAAACGTGGAAAACAATGCACGTAGCGTAATTTAACGACCCTAAAGTAACATTCTTGTTGTGCGTATGAATATTTACTACGTATTTTATTTAAATATTTATTTTAAAAAGCTTCTGAAGTTCTGATTTAAGGCATCGCATAATTTGTAATGGATATAAGCCGAGATCGAAAGCTGTAATTTATAAATTTTAATTAATTCAATGAAAAATGAGGTGTTTTAAAAGCTTACAGTTAAAGACATTAGGTCATCAAGCATGAAATTTGAAGAAAAAAACTACAAAGTTTGTTGATAACTTATAAATGCAAGGAATTATTTTATCTATTAATATATGCACCCATATTCTCGATGTAATTTTGCTATTTAAGCGGTTGGTTGTACAAATCGTTGATATAAAACCCATGCAGACGAGAGTCTTGGAAGGCCAGTTTTACTGCCTTGTAGTAATTAAATCGTTTCCCTTTAAAAAAAAAATGAGGCAAAAGTAGTCTTAGGTCTATATGATGATAAAGAAATTAAAACTGTAATTCAAATAGTTTTTCCACAGTCATTTGTGTAGAGTGTGGTAACGCTGCTGTCATGCGAAAGTTGATCCGTTGACCAATTTTAGTTATTTTAATGTTTTAGAAGCGTTTTCAACGCATCTCCCACATTTCTTATGAGGTTTAAGTCAGGCGATTTTAAGGGCCAATCGAGACGAAATAATGTGTGCAAGTGTACATAAAACCAGTAACGTATTCTTCCAATCCAATGAACGATGTTGAAATCTTGAAATTAAGATGCCTCAATAGCATAACAATATTCCCCATGAAAATGTTAACTAATATGCAACACTTGGTCATCCAGAATATTAAAAATGCTGGTTTATGTCAGTGGCCCTTAGCGACCTGCTTAATCCATTAATCAACTGTTGTCATCTTGAAAAATATAAGAAACAATAACACACTCATCATGAGAAGTTAACTGCCATGTAACATTTGATCCTTCAGAATGTTAAAATGAGCATGCTGGTTCATGTTATGGTCACCTCAGAGACTAGCTCAGTCTTTATTTTTCGTCTTTTTAAATAAATAGGAGTATCAAATGAAGTGCTGGTCAACTCAGCGACCTGACGAAGCCATTAATCATCTGTTGTCATCTTGAAAACAAGCAGCATACTCATCATGAAGGTATTATTTGATTATCCGGAATATTAAAATAATCATACTTGTTCTTGTTAGGGTGACCTCTGTGAAATGCCTAATCAGTATTAATTATGATTAACTTTTAATTATTTTTAAAGGATGCTTTTATCATGATTTTTATAAATGAGGTGACAAAGTTTTTAATCTAACAAGTTTACTATAGGTTGATCGATATGGATTTATTTGTAAGAAATGAATGCTTGGATTAAAGTCGTCGAGATGATTTCAGCTACATAACAAAAATATTAAATATTATGCACACATAGCATCTCTACATAAGTTTTTTTTTTTTTTTTTAAAAAAAGCTCATTTTATGCGATATGTCAGTGCGGTAATTTTCGTTAACTATCACTGGTGTACTTTTTTACGTAGCGGCCAGTCTACCGGAAATAGTATCAAAAAAAAGTTTTTCTCTATCATCTTAGCTAAATTGCCAATTACTTATTATTATACAACTTTGTTTACTTTTCATAGATTTTTTTTACGTTGCAGGTTTTTTAAGATTAGTATCTTGGATTAAATCGCAAAAAAAGATCAAATATTTAATCAAATCAAAATGATATAAAATCTCAACGCTCATTAATGTTTTAAATATAAATAAGGAGACGTTGTAGTAAAGTAGCAATTTTTACTGAAAACGGATGATTTTCTGCTAAAAAAAACTATCTCACAAGAAAAATCTTCCACAAAAAAAAGGTAAAACTTACCATCAATATACTCAGACGGTAGTTTATGCGAAATTTCACAAAATAGAACTGATATTTATAAGTTACTGAGTAGAGCTAGTCAAAATCAGTTTTAAAAAAATTATGTAAGATCTAAGAAATGAAAGCTTCAGAGCCTTAATTTGTAGAGAATAAAGAGTTGAACAATAAAGAGTTGAACAATAAAGAGGAAAAAATTGTACCGAATTGTCTCAATACATAAAATTTTTGTTTCCTTTATTGCATTAAATCACTTATTTATTTTTAAATAATTACAGAAATTTAAAAAGATTCTTTTTAAAAAAACAAACATAAAAATGATGAAAAATCGTTTTAAACGAACAATTATAACTATCCCTTTCAATTTTTATTAAATACATTCTCTAGTTAATTAATTTTCAACATACAATTTATTTCGAAACAACTAGGATAAAATAAAAACTATTACACATTTTTTAACGTTTAGCGATAAATCTAGTACTCAATCAATCAAATGGAAATAGCCTTTTTAACACATTATTACACACTCATCTTTTATTAAAGTTGATAAAATCCCATTAAGATTATTTATATAGAATGTTTTCTAGATTATCTTTGATTAAAAAAAAAAAGAAACACATACTATAACATGTTATATTGAATTCCTTTTGGGTAAATGAACTCGTCAAGCTTCACACGCACATTTTATTGCACATTAAAATACCCCGGACTCATTTTCACTTTTGTCGCATAGACAGGTGTATTACAATCAATCATATTTTTTTAAGGAAGCCTAGTATAATTAAATCATGATAGTTGCCTATTATGGATTTTATGGAGGTCTTTTTTGGTCTCCTTCCCTTTCTTTTCTTTCCATGTCGAATTTTCATACTATCATAAAGAATACGTGCCCGTTGGCTTATGTCCAAAATGATGATACTAATGGAAGTTTCTTGCATTAAAAAATGTTTTATGTGAATGAGTATTGTTAGAAGGGGAAAAGACCAGTTCTCAACTGACATTATTATTAGAAGTGGTAGAACAGTATAGCATTGATAGAAGCGACACTTAAAAATTTTTCTTTTCTTTAGAAGAGCTCTTATAGATATTATTAAAGTTAGATATCTTTTCAGCTAAAGAAAATAATTACTTTCTAAGACTTTAAAAGTGTGAGGATCTCGGTATCAAGACTGTCCTGTCCTGGAAATTCCACCCTGCAGGAGGGGTAGAGGCTAGTAGGTGATATGTAGAGATCATAATAATTGATATAATCCATCAATGTGTCAAAGGGGGGAAATGTATGGTTATGAATAGATTTTTTTGAACTGCAGACTCCTGTATTTGAACTAATGTCCATCACCAAACATTTGGGGAATGAAACAGGTTTCAAATTATAGTTCTCTTAAGCAATCCTTAAAGATTATACCACCATGTGCAGTCAATATTGTGCAACTAATGTATGCTTAGTCAATATAGTTCTCTTCAGCTGTTTTTTTTTTTAAATATTTATTTTAAGTTCTCTTCATTTATCTTAAACATATTAATGTAATCAATATGTGGGATTTTTAACAAAATATATTTTAAAAGTTATTTTATGCTCTACTTAAACGCTCACAGTGAGTTTTTTTTCTTTTCGAAGATACTAGTTTTGCTAAGAGAAAAAAAAAACTTCTAAAAAAAGTTTATTTATAAAATTATTGTTCAGCAGAAATTTTCCGATCTCAGAGAAAATGAGAGAGCGGAGGGAAAAAGATGAAATTGGGGCGGTATCCATAGGTGAATCAAAATTGTTAGTCCAATTATTGATATTCATTAACATCTAAAAGATATATATGAATCAATAAGTCTAAAAGATATATATGAAAACTAGTCATCTTCACTTTTTTTCCATCTCACTTCCCTTCAAAATTGTGATTCTTGGTTTTTAAGTTTAGCTGGATGATGTAGATAAATAATTAGAAGAAAAAAAAATTCATGTCCTTCTATTTGGTATAGTATATTTTTGTGCAGTGAAATTCAAATTTAGTCCGAAAACATGCCATTTCCTGTAGACGGCCTGTTTGTTCTTGGAAGAAACTTGAAATTATACCGATGGTTGTCGAACTGTAAAGGAGGTGACTACAGAAAAATGTGTAATCAAAATGCTCCAATGGAAAAGCAAGGTAAATGAAAAATAAGTGTCAGGTGTCACATTATAAAAATTTTGCTTATAAAAGTACTACACGTGAAGTTGTAAAAGTACTAAATGTTGAAGTTTCTCCTTTCATTGGTGGTTTATGCAAATTAATATTAGTACAAAAATAGTACCGTAAAAGGGGCACTATAACCGGTAAAAGGAGCATATTTAAAAAAAAAAAATGCCTTAAACCACACAAAAAATTGCTAATATCAAATTTTTTTTTTTACAATATGAAACAAATGAGTTTTTCTCTTTCTATGAAGAAATTTGTAAGAAGCCCGGTACAGATAGTCAGCATAATTAAAAAGATTTCTGAATCCACGCAAATATCCATTAATATGTAGTCAAAGACTTTAAAGTTTTTATTCCATATCTAAAGGACAAATTATTAATATCTTCCCTTGTTGTAAAAAATGCATAGTATTCGTTTTAAGGTTTTGCCCGAAAACCGGCCATTTCAAAGCTCTAATTACTTAACTTAAAAAAGAAGTGATATTATCGCTTTATTGCAGAAGAATATTTTGTAAACAACCATATTTTAATATCAAAAAATAAAAACTTTCTGTATCAAGTTGATACTTAACTATTCAGTTTTTTGTCTCTCCTGTACAATTAATTTTGCTGGAGATGACTAATTTTTGAACTTATTTATTTACGCATAAAAGTTGATTAGATAATTTCCATTCGCACTGCAATATTGACTTTCACAGTCCTAAACTTCAAAATTAAATATCTCGATTAAAATTAAGCTAATTCCTCCGAAATTCCAATCACCATTTCAAATACCAGATTCCAAAGCGAGCCAGCCTTGCGTAATAATTGCGTTCTGGCAAATTTATTAAGTTGAAATTTTAGAGAATTTTTCAATTATTCTCTTTCAGCAAATTAATATTTCAATTCCGCAGTTGTTTAGCTCTCAGCAAGTGAAATAGGGCCTAAACGACTTTTAATCACAATTGATTTGTTCTCAGCCGAAGTTCTGAAACGAGCGATTTGGGAACTATCTTCAGTAGCCAACTCTCCTTTCGACTGAAACGATATTTAATCAGTCCATATATTTCTTGTCCTTTTGGAACGGGGGCAGATCAAATTAATGATTTGCTAACGGCTTAAATGTCAAAGGAACAGAAGTAATTTATATAAAATAATTGGGAGCATTTATTTAGAAAGACCGATGTTGTAATCGTATGGTTAGAAACAGCCGTAGCACAGAAGATATTTTTCAAAGCTGCTGGATTAATAACATTTCCAAAACACGTATGCCTGGAGAAAATCAAAGTATAATTTGATTACTTACCAAATAAATTTCTCTCTCAGTTTTAAAAGTCATGTAAAGTAACAGAAGTGAACTCTTAGCATCGCTGACGTATTGAAATTATATTTCGACATATTTATTTAATTCACTTTCATTGATAAGTTATTCTGTTTTTTATCGATCGGTAATACGCCTCCACATTTAATTTGAGTAAGATCTTGCCCACTTCCTTTTAAATTTTATTTTTTTAATTAATTTTTAAACGAGAAACTCTTTCAACTTTCTATTTTTGGCTAAAAAAATTCCTTAAAATTCAAAATTGTCAAAAACCGAATCACAGACAGTTAAGACATCGCCATAAGGCATCATTAGAACATGCTAATTTTCAAGGTTCATTTCAAGCAACCTCCAAACATTTTTCACAATATTTTTATAAATATACTTAAATAAAATCTATATATATATTTATCTTACACGGCGACAAAAATAAAAGCCTCATTACAACTCCCCGAATGGCAACGCTAGAAAATCGACCAATGATTGCCGCTAAAAATGTCACATGCCAAATCTAGCTGAGGTGGCTCAACATATAGCGCTTTTAAAAACGGAAACTGAAATAACCAGAGAGATTCTCACCAAATGTGATCTCTTCCGAAATTCACCCTATCAGCTGCGGCAATCTCATACTATTCAGCTAGGTAGAAGTGAGTAGTAGTCTTTGTCGATAGATCTCTATTTTAGTATTTTGTCGAAAGCGCTTTTTTTCACGAATTTATATATTATGAATTTATTTGACGATTTTTGATTTATATCACGAATTTATTTGTTATATTATTTTTTATGAAAAATGAGTCTCAGTCGTGCTGTTACGCTCTAAGATTTTATACTATAGCACATTTCTAATAGGTTTAACGAATTACATGTCATTTATTTGAATTCAAATTTATTTTAATGACTTAGTATTTACTAAAAAGATGTAATTTTTTTTTAAAAACGAAGTTTTTATTTGGATTTGAATGATTGTTTTGAATTCTTAGAATTTTGTGCATTTGCAATGTACCTAAGTAAGTAGCGAGCGAAGCAAACCATATAAGATTGCGCACCAATTTTCGGGGGTTGGCGAGCGTTAGCGAGCAGGGGGCACAGCCTACTAGTTAGATTTTATTATTCCTCAACTGTTACGGTTATTGCGTGATCACAGCATCTTCATCACAGTACGAACCTAATATCGTAATCGCCAACTAGTTTTCTGTGTAACGAAATAGTATGACGTCGTAACATCAAGGGGAACAAAATAAGATGCTTTTAGGGTAAAGTTTTAGGGCTATGAAAGATAAGAATTATTATTTACTTAGTCTAGTCATTATACAGAATGCAGATATAGTGTGTGAAACATTAAACATTTTCATACTTTGCTTTTACTTAAAAGCGTATCTGCTAACTTAGTACTACGACCCTACAAAATAGAAATTAAATCTCAAATTTATCGTAGTACGAATTGCAGGTCGATTTTAGTTACCACTCAATTTCAGGAAAAAAAATTCCCTGATTTTTCCAGGAATATCAGGTAAATTTGAATGAAAATCTAAACCATATTTTACCTATACCATGCGATTTTTAATCAGACAACTTTGGTCTTTTACTTGTGAAATATTAGATTTTGTGAGATGTGAAATTTTAAGAAAAAAATAATTGTTACTAATATGTCGGAATTAAACTAGAGTCTCCATTACTGATACTGACAATTTTGAGAATGGTTATTTTCCAGGTATAATATAGGAGTTTTCCAGGTTTCTTTTTTTAAAAAAATACAATTTTCCCTGACTATTCCCTGATTTTTAGAGGCAAAATAAAATTCCCTGACCATTCCAGGTTTTCCCTGACCCGGGGGGAGCCCTGAACGATCAATCTTACAAAATAGGAATTAAATTTCAAATCGATTTTAGGTTTAGATACAAGCGTATCAGCATGATCAATTCTGCAAAAAAGAAATTATGTTTTAAATCTATAGTAATTCGAATTGCAGGTCGATTTTAGGTTTAGATAAAAGCGTATCTGCCAACTTACCACGAGCTAAAAAAATTAATTAACACAATACACCCGGCAAAATAGAATTTAAACTTTAAATCTATCGTAGTTCGAAGATGACTTTTGTAGTAAAATCTTGGATTAATGAGAAATGTACTAATATTTTTCAGTAATGTATTAATAATGAGAAATGTATTAATATTTTCTCTCCAAAGTCGAGATAAAAAAAAGAAGAAAAAAAAGAAAAGAAAACATTTGTTAATTTTTCACTGTATTTTCGTGTGTCACAGTTATCACTATTGTGCCACACAATGGCGCTCGCACCAATGCTCAAATTTACAGGTCTTTTTCACACGGATTTCACAAAAATGTAAAGACAGCGTTAACTGAATACCATGGATTATTTAGTGAGTTAATGCATTATGTATTCAAAATTAAAAGTAACTACCGACAGTACTTTTGGTAAAATTATATCCAGAACCATTACATTCCCAACAGCGACAGTTCCACTGAATATTTATGTATTTACCTGAATAAATAACCATGGAAGGAAGAAGAAAAAAAAGACCTCTAAATTTCGTTAAAGACGAAGGAGAAAAATCCCTCCATTAACTCATTTACTATAGCCGGAACGGTTTGGAAAGTTCCCAAAAACTTAAGTAATTTTATTCGGGGCTACGTTTTGGCAATCATCATAATCCGAGTCTTATTAAAAAGAGAAAAGCTTCACATTTTAAATTCCAACCGATAAAGGAAAAGAAAAAAAAAGAAAAGTACTACGACCCTAAGAGTCAACATTCTAGCTGGTAAGGTAGGGACGTAGTTGGACTAAATTTTGAACAAAAATTCAAATAAAATTTGATTACGGGGTGAACGTGAAAAAAGGCTGAGGAAAGAGAAGGAATTCAGAAAATACTATGAACACAAAAACTTCATTTTCCAAGCACCTGATCCAAACAGAAAATTTTCTTGGAATGAATTCAATAAAGTGAGTTAGTTGAACGTGAAAACATTTTTCCCTGGTACAGGAAAATGTGATTTGTAAATGTGCCAATATTTCAACCGTTATGTTAGAACACTTTCTTTTATTACGAGAAACTTAAATGGATGGCAAACTGTATCGGGGACAGAGTTCAACCTTGTTCTGTATCCCTTTCTCATCATAAAAAATTATCATTTTTAATGGAAAAGCACGGTATGGAATTAATGAACAAGGAAATTATCATTTTTTTCCTTTGAATAGAATTAAAAGAATATGTAGTAATATTTATTTATTCAAAAAACAAATAGACAAACTCTTTCAAAAATTGATAAAACACAATGGATACCCAACTAAAGTAATTAAATTCTATATAAAATCATTGAGTTAATTGTATATTATTGTAAATAAATGTACTAAAAAATTTCTTCGTTAATTTATATAATTTTTACCGTATAAAAATCCATTTCGGGCAAATCCGTGGCAAAAATTATGTGTGAAACAGGCAATTCAGGTTTCGTTCTCCTTTCCATTTTATTTTTTTCTTAAATAAATGTTAATCTTCTAAAATTATTAATTGTCAACTTCTTTAAATTATCCAGAATAATATTATCTTGCGCACATCCAATTTCGGGCCCATCCTTGGTAACTAACAAATAAAACGCACTTCACTACTGCAGTAAGAACGCACTTTAATACAAAACCCCACTATTTACGCTTTTGGTTTCATATTTTGCAATCTGGCAATCTTGTTACGAAAATATTTTAAATCATTATTGAAAAATTTCCCGCTCATGTAAGTTCATTTGAATTCGCTACTAGCTTTATAGATCTAGTTTCATGTTTCATTCTGTTTTATTTTCTTTATATTTTGTTTTCTGTTTTTATGTAATATTTTACGTGATAGTGTGTCGTATTTTATTTGCTGTAAATTTTTTGTAAAACATTTTTTTGAGTACTCCTCACACTATTGTATTGATATATTTTGCTTAGGCTATATTGATACAATATTAGAAAGCACTCCTTTTTGCGGATATAATCGTGTGAGCTGATGAAAAGATTATATCTATTATTTTCGGGATTTTTATATCCCCCCCTCCCTTTTTCGGATTTTTTTTCGGTTTTCGGTTTTTTTTATATTACTATTCTTATTATATAGACATAAATATTTTTTTATTCTATCTTAGGTATTTTTTCCAGTTTTGTAGGTGAGAAAACACCTATAAGAAGTGCAAAAATTATCATTATTGAAGATCCTTGATTCTTTGAATGTGTGAAGATAGATTGATATTTCCCAATTTAAATTTTTACAATACTTTTTATTGAAGAAGCCAAAATTGATGTTAATTAACCAGCTTCAAATTGTTAATCACTTTATTCATTTCACTCCATTCTAGTTACCTATCTATTTCAACCACAGGCTTTTTCCAAACTTTTCTACACATCTAACAAAATAACCGCGAGTTGCTTTTGTACTTTTCTGCTCCGCCTACAATAGAAAACTTCATTATTTAACAGAAATAATTCATTACCCAGTTACTCCCATGGACCTCGTGTCCAGAAGTAAGTTAGTTGCAACCATAAAGTAGCCTCCTGTCACGCCAAACCAGGATCCCATATTTGAGTCACACACATCATCACTCCCTTCGCTTTTATTATTAAAGAACCTTATTTACTTCGGCTTTTGACTTGTCATCGCGTGCTTTCTTCATTAAATATGTAATTGAGATTAAGTGCGCGCAATTGTTAAGAAGTAGCTTGTTTTTGGTAGTCAAAATAATAATGAGGTAATCCCAATAAGTGCGATATTAAAACACAAAAGAGGAATTGTCATTGCTATGGTGATAATTTCTGCTATATAGTCGAAAATTGATTATACAAATTGTTTTGGGAAACAAAATTTGTGAATTTCTATTACAAAAGGTTAAGAGAAAATGGAGGTTAATTTATTAACTTCGCCCCTTAAGTTTCTGATTAATCGGGAAAGTTGGAAAATTCCTTGCCCTGGGATAAACGAATGTTACCAGATAAACAAAATAAACACGAGTTTTAATTAAAATTAAAAGTCACAAAATGCAAAGTTATTATACTAAAGTTCACGAATAATTTATTCGATACAAAAGAAAGGGAATGAATATAAATGATGTGTTAAATGTTTTACCAAGAGTCGCGATGACTCAAACACAGAACTGTCACTGTTAACTGAACTGTCAAAAAACAGACACAGTGACTAAGACACAGAACTGTCACTCTTAACAACTAGCGTTCGACTCCCAGTGGTTGCTTGAAGCCTACCTAGCTTCAAAAAGTCAGTTTGTCTGGGAAGTAAAGGCGGCCTATACGCAATGATGGTCATAATATCATAATCATGCCGTTGGTCACTAAATTGTGGAGCCTCAACCTTCATGCCCCTTGCCCCACATAGGTCTGTTACGGGAACGCTTTTAAATGTTATAGAAGTATTCAGACTGCCGTTTCTTGGCCAAACTATAAAACCATAGCTTTCTTTAAATCTTCCTGTGAGGAGATTTTTGTAACTTTCCATCTTTTGTTTGTGATGGGGAAAAGGTGGTGGCTGGATACTCTGTAAGCCGGATAAATGTATCCTGGATAATCAAGAACGTATATGAAATATGAAACACAAGATAAACAAAAATGCAAGTCAGGATACGATACCAGTTTTACAGACGTAAAAAGTAAACAAAATAATTTTGGCATCTTATGCTGTAAATGTTGAGATAAAATTTTCGAGAAAATTTGAATGCCAGAATGGAGTTTAGCTTAAGACAGTTAAGTGAAAGTAACAGTAAGAAAGAAAAATGCAATTTTAATTGCTTGTTTTATATTAAAATAAATTTGCATAAAAAATTAATATATTTCCCAAAGTTTCGTGAAATAAAGATAATACGTTCAAAAATGTACAGCAAAATGTCGAGCTGGCTCATACCAGCAACTTATAGTATTTTATGTTAATCTAATTAATAAATAAGTTCAATCTTTTTCGATCACACCAACAAAAAATATAATAAAAAATCGTTTTTATACGCTTATACTGATAAAACAGATAGTTCAAATGCTACCGATTGATAATTTTGTAGTCAGAAAATTTCACCTGTTTCATTTCTTATTCTAGAAAAACATTACTAATTCAACTATTTTCCAAAATACTAAATTTAAGGTTTTATTAAAATAATGGTTCTAAAAATATCTTTTTTAAGCGAAAGATCTTATTTTAGTTTTATTTAACTATATAACACTTGTGTTTATTTTGCCTTGATTTCAAATTTCGCAGACCACAGGGAACGAAGGCAAGGAACCGATCAAGATAATTAAGGGACTTAACTTTATTACACTAATAACTATAAATGTTTTTTGTTAACTCATAATTTTGAATTGTAATAGACAAGTAATTTATTTTTAATACTTGAATGATTTTCTAATTCATTTAAAAAGGAAGTTCTGAATTAAAATAAAAATAGTTCAAAAGGATCTGAATAAAAATAAATTGAAAATTTTAGAACAAAAAAAAAAAGCTTTAAACTGATTACTATAAATGAGGTTCAGTTCAACATTATGTGTATTAGTACAACTTAATTAACATTAGAAAGACTGAAACTTAGTATATATCTATATTGCCTAAAAGCAGTCAAAATGACTGGATTGTAAAAGAATAAATAATGTGTATAGAAATTTGTTTAAAATTAATTTTTAATATTTTTTATATTATTTACATTTATATAACAAGTTATTAGTAAATATTAACAATAAAAAAAATATATGTTGTACAAAATTCTAAGAAATTGTGTCATTTTATACATCATTGTTTTTCTAATTGAAATTAAAAGCAGTCAAAATGACTTCCTTAGGCAATCTAGTGTTAAATATTCGAGCAAGCAATAAAATGTGTGATAATTCTATTTCATTAGGGATTCTTTTTCTTTCTCAAACTTACTTAATTTTAGGGAATATACTAAAATGTACAAAAACTAGGAGAATTTTTATTAAACCAGTAGACCAGGAGAAACTAGCAAAATCCAGTAGCCTACTTGTAAATCCAGTAGAGTTAGCAGTTATGTATACTGAATCAGCATTTCTAGCATTTTAGAATGCCTGAAAACGTACGCTTTCGACCTTTAATACTCTTGTGATATTTCACGAACTTGTTCTGAAATTTTTGTATCATGTGCCTTGAAGAAAGAAAGAAAAAATATTGTCCACAGGTGAATTGATCATGCAGCTCCCACACTGAAAACCGCACACCTAAAGAATAACTTAAAGGTGCAAGCTTTAAAGAGGTGTGTTTTTCCGGAACTCGTTGTTCGTGAGTCAAACGGCGTGAGTAAAGAAGCTGGAACGTGAGTGGGAGTAGAAATGAGTGGAGGGCGAGTAAAAAGGAAATGTTATTAAATCGATAACAAATGTAATCGCCACCTGCGGTTTTTCACAATTGAGACAGCAAGAGGTAGTTATTAGTAGAGCCCGGAAGTTCAGGCAAAATGCCATAAATGCCCTTTTCTGCCTTTTTTAAACGTTTTCTTCTGAAAATGCCTTTTTCTTTCCTTTTAATCATAAATGCCTATTTCTGTCTAATTTAAAATTTTTCTGCAAAGCTTTTTGTACTTTTGACCGAGCATAAATTTTGAAGTACAGAAATGGTTGACTGTCATCCGACGTATTGTAATGCATTTATAGAGATTAGGACTTTATTCCTTTTGGGACAACTCCCTCCCTCTGAGGCAGTGGTCACCCCTCGCACTGTACAATGGCTATCAGGGCCGGATTAACCTATAGGCACACTAGGCACGTGCCTAGGGCCTACGAAAAACTTGGGAGAAAAAAAATTTGTTGACAAAAATAATTTAGCTTTAAAAACAACAAGTGTATTTTGCACAAAATTATGAAGATACATATGAAAATATAATATTTTTCGGTAATAAATTATTTTGCAGAATCTTATGATCTAATATATTTCTTTTTCACGATTTTTGGATTCAACGAAATCTTGTATTAGCTGTCGAATTCCAAGACTACGCAAAATGTCGTATTCAATAGACATAAGTGCGAGCGATGCTAAACGATCATTGTTGAACGCAAATAATTTTTTATCAATTTTAATCTGGAGAAGGATCTTTCTCCTTCTGCATTTGAACCAAGAATCGACAAATATATTCTTAATGCAATGTGAACTTTAGGAAAAGTATTCACAAGTTTATCTTTAACATTGTTATCGATCGAACTAATCATAATGGTATTATCGATATCTACTGCAATATCGGAAGAATGTCGGTATTGCAGATAAAGTTCGATAAACAAATTTGTAAATTAAAATCCATATTAATAAAAATGCAAAAAAAAAATATGCAAGAAAATTTTAGCATTTATTTTGAAAAGAGGGGAGGAGTGGGGAAAGGAGGGGAGGGCCCAAAAACGGCTATGCCTAGGGCCCACGAAAGGTATAATCCGGCTCTGTGCCTAGGGCCTACGAAAGGTATAATCCGACTCTGATGGCTATTCATCTGAGCTGATAGTGTACTCGTGCTTGAGTGAGCAAGGCAGGTGAAAGACATTTTTCTGTCCATGAGATTGACAGTGTTGTTTGAATAGAGAATAGAATACACTTAAAGCTGGAAATGCCATAAAAGTTTTATTTCCTAATATAATCCATCTAACGTGCCTTGTTCATGCATCGCACAGGATAGCAGAGGAAGTAAAAGGTCTCTATCCTGAGGTAGACTCGCTTGTTTCTAGTGTGAAAAAAGTATTTGTGAAAGCCCCTTCAAGAGTTCAAGTGTTCGAAGAAATTGCACCAGACATTCAATTACCTCCTAAACCGATCCTTACTAGATGGGGAACATGGATTTCAGCAGTCTCATACTATTGCACAAATTTTGAGGAAGTTACTCGAGTCCTTACCAGCTTTTCGGATGAAGAGGCAATATCCATAAGAAAAAGTAAAAGTCTGCATAGCAGTTCGAAATAAAAAATGAACCGACTTTTATTTCAATTTATTTTGGGAAGCTCCCTGGAGCTATTGAACACAGGGAAAAAAGAAATATGTCTTTGTCCGAGTCACTAAAGATTTTCGACAATACTACTGAAGAATAATGTCTGTGCCTGAACCAGCTGGTGACAGAATAAGGAAGAAATGTGAAAACGTCATCTCTGCAAATACAGACTTTGAATGCAGCAAGAACATTGCAAAAGTACTTTCTGGTGATACTACAGTTGAACTTACCATATCTCCTGCCATGGCAAGTTGTTTTAGGTACGCGCCCATAACCTCTGTCGAAGTAGAAAGATCCTTCTCTTTGCTTAAAACTATATTGACTGACAGGAGACAAAATTTCTCTTTTGAAAATTCGAAAAAGCATCTGTTTGTGATGTGCAACAACAACCAATCATCAGAATAAATTTGCATACAATATTATTGTAAGTATGAGTTTTCAATTTTTATTTCACACTTACGCAGTTGAAGGTTTTTTTTGTGCAATTATGTCCACTTCTTTTGTACTATTGCTACGACAGTCGAGTAAAATGAATATGTAGGTACACCGGATACTTCCAGCAACTTTTTTTATACCTTGGATACCTATATGGGCTTTTAGGCATTACCAACTAACATTTTGCTCCAATTTTAAGTGCCTTTTTTAAGTGCCTATTTCAAGCTTTTTAAATGCTTTTTTGCCTGCCTATTTTTGCATTTTTTATTGCCTGAAATTCCGGGCTTTAGTTATTAGATCGCAGAAGGAGGCATCGTGTCTTGCACTAAAGCTCAGCAGTTGATTGAGTTAGCAGGCTATTTGCTGCTTGTATTTGAAAAATATAATGCAGTCAACAAAAAACAAAAATAAGCTCGTAACTCGCTGAAGATATTTTTTAATTATTTTAATTCTCTAATTGGGATGTAATAAATAACACAGTATTTATTTGATGAAAACTGTTCTGTGGTTACGGAGGGATTTTCAACACTTGTGAAACGCAACATAATGACATTTTGTTAAATGAAAAATTCAGATTTGTCTTAGCCGAATAACAACAATACTGTTTTCATTAAGATCGAAGTTATGACTTCAGATGCAGAAGTTTGCTTTATTTATAAGGCTCACAGCTGCATACAATCCATATTTTACTTCACTAATTACTATACCTTTACTGATTTGATAAATACATAAATTTGCAAACGCAACTATAATATTCACTATATTAAATTAGTATGTCATAGCACTTGATACAGGTTTTTATTCATTTCAGCACAGGGCGGGAAGTTTCTACTTGCCATTGCTGGCGTGTAAGTTTCAACATTTAAAATTTAACTATGTATGCTTAGATTATTGAGCTCCGTTGAAGCTGAGCATTGAAAGGTTTTAAAATCAAGTGATGACGTTTTTCTTCTCTTTAGAACAAGGGAAAAAAAGTCACCCTTTTTTCATCAACAGCCATTACTTCTAGAAATGTTAAAATTATAAAGCACTTTGATTTTGATTTAATATTGTCATTATTATTGCAGTAATCATGTTTCGATTTTTAAATTTCTTTATTCTTTAATAGATTGATCGGCAAAAACTCCTTCATATTATGTCTGATAACATTTAAAAATCTTTGATATTTATCAAAAATGTAAAACAATGGTTAGAAAATTTTTTAGTCTGGCTGGCAGCTGTAAAACTGAAATTTCATTCCCTGCTTTAGTATATATGTTGTCCATCATTGATTTGGTAAGACATCTAGTGGTTCTTAGGTTTGACAAGATTGAGAATTACTCCAGTAAAGAATCTAATGCAAATGATTAATAAATCCAGAAAAAAATCCTTTTTTAGAAATATAATGATTTAAAAGTTACATAAATTTTTTTTTTATAGGGAAACCTCTTGGGAGTCACAATTTTTCTGTCCCACAGTAAAATGGTGGTCAATGGAAGTTTGTCGTTAGTAGGGTTACCTACATTGACTTCAAAACGTTATCGAAGGAACACGATTTTTTTCGTAAGCGATTAATTTTATTCAGAATCATTTTCTCGGTGCAGAAAAGCCACTTTGGAATCATGAAAACCGGATCGATGAATAAAATTTAGCATCGACAAAAATGACCCTCTACTGATAATAATTATGTGTAAAAACAATTTACCATTTAGGAATAATAGAAGAAGGATATTTTCTTTAAAAAAATAAACAATTATGTTTTGTTTAAGTTTGAATTTAATTTTATATCATAAAAATTAGTTTGATTTAAAATATGAGAAGGGGTTTGTTTGAGATGCTTTAGTTTAATAATTATGCTTAGTTGTAAAATAATTTTTTCTTTTTAAGATAACTTTCAATTCTAAAAATAAATCATTGATAACATCGTCTTTAGTGTACTAGTTGCAACATGAGATTTTCAATCTCCTTTAGAGATCGTCAAAACAAACATTTTGAACGCATTCGAATCTACTTATTTGTTTTGTTATGGAAAAAATTCCGTGCATGCCATAAGTGGTTGGTTGTAAATAGAAGAGGTGCTCTTTCCTCGAGGTATAGTTTTTCTGTTTACTTTTGTTTTCTGTGGCATGTTTTTTTTTATCAATTTAATATGTACCTCCAGCATAGTTATAGGAAAAAATGCATTACTTTAGAATTTATAGAAATTTTTAAGTGTGTCTAAAACATACTTGTACCAACATCGAGATTTGTCGATTTAAAGATAATGGTGTAAGATAATTTAAAGATAAAGGCGATGAAATGAAATGGTATATAAAATAAAGAAATTGAAAAAATATACAAATTGGAAATAAAGTCGACATGTTTCACGACTTGCCAGATGTGAATGAGAAGAAACTAAAGTGATTTGAAATACAAAACGTAAAGTTGCCAACGAAAAATGGAAAATTTTATGGAACAGAATTTTTCTTCTCCATTTTTCGTTGGCAACTCACATTTGTTTCTTTTCATTCACGTCTGGCAAGTCTTGAAAATGGGCGTCTATTTTCGCGCGTTTGAAACATGTCAACTGTCATTTCCAATTTATATATTTCAGAAGCGAATGAAGTAATATCTTACTGCTTCAATTTCTTGGGAATATTCATTTAACATAGAGAAATACTTGAAAAGGGAAAAACTATCACGAATTACTTCGAAAAATTTTAACTAAAAAATATAAGCAGCCAATCGCAATGGTTGTCAAAACCATGTCAAAAATATGCATATTCAATACATTTATTCATTTAAACATAAACATAACAATAATCATTCTTCTCAACCACGTATGCAGATAATAAAACAAGCTTTTCCTCTAGGTACTCTCAACTCCAGACCCTAAAGAGACCATAACTTAATTATAAGTGGGGAGAGTATAACGGATTAACTCGTGCAGGCAGCGAACGTAATAAGGATGGAATAAATAAAGATTTTAATACACGCAGACTGAATGCTTATGCAAAAGAATTCTGTCCATATAAATTAAATTATGTATCGTTATCCTTTGTAGTATAAAGAAGAGAAAGAAAATTTTTCTGAAGACTAAAATCCCAGGAAGGAACTCTTATGCAAGAATAAACTTTCACTGAAGCTTGTGTTTATTTTTTTTCTTTTTGTTCTGATGAAAGTTGTTGCCATTAAGAAAAAATAAAAAGAATCTTCTATTTGCATTAACGGAAAGAGATGAATTATCGCGGTACGTTTGAAATTTACACCTTTATCTTAATTTATTCTGCGTGTATTTATTGTTTTTATATATGCCGAAAGGGCAATGTAGCTGTCTTGTTGATACATCATTTCCATAATTAGAAGGAAGCTGTTTCTTGCACAGACGGTTTTCGTTAAGACTTAAGAAAAGAATGCTTTTAAGATCGTTTGCGTTTTTCTGTGTCTGTATTTTTATTCTTTTTTAAATTTACTCTGAGTAAAATAGAGGGAAAAAACCTTTGCATGAAAAAGCAAATTTAAAGATGTGAACTTGAACCCTAGGGCATTTCAGAAAAATATTTTATCTAGCGGTGATAATGTATTTTAAATAAATATTTTTTGAAAGGACAAATTCAATTTATTTGGCAAAGAAGATTTAGCAGGTACAGTATTTTATCTGGCAGAGAAACCTGAAATTTTTGCATTATCTATTTCTTGATAACAAGATTCTCACCAGAAATAAGAAACGAGAAGTGCTTTTTAAATATTCGTTTAATATTTCAAAATATATATCCAATATTGCAAGATACCATATTCAATGTATCTAATTTTAAGATTGAATTATACAAGAGACATACATATTTACATTTGTAGGAGCATTAAAATACGTTTTTCTCAAAAGCTTTTCTAGTTTGGCAATACAGATCAAACTAAATTCCTTTTTATCCAAACATTATTTTAAATAAATATATAATTCCGACTGATAAATGTAACATAATATAGAGAACAATATAATGAACAATATAGAGAATAATATAATCTAGAGAACATAGGTAAAGATTCTTGAATTCATTTCTCAGTGTTAACAATCCCAATAATTTTATTTCGAACATAAAATATATTTAAAACTAAAAACGTTATCGAATTCATAAAAATCGGATTGTAGCACGAATGCAGACAGGAAAGAATATTAAAATTACTTTTCAAATCGAATATGACATAAATTTTTCTTTTACCATCTGTTAGAAATATTTTTCTTCATATTTTAGACATGACATGGTCATAAGTCATAACTTAATGCCTTTAGCTGGAGAAAAAAAAATTAAAAAATTATAATTTAAATTCAGCAGGAAAAAAATTTGGACTCGATCCAACACGCAGTTTTTACATTCTCATTCAATTTTTCCGTCCTTACAAAAAGTTACAGAATAAAGCACTTAAAGAAGAAAAGCTATTCGTCAAAATACAAAATAACAATAATTAAACTTTTTAAAGTATTTCGCGAGAAAAAAAAACTTTTTTTTTTATCGTTTGAGAATTCAAATAAGGAAAACGATTTCACATTATGATTCATTTTGCATCACGAACTAAAATTTTAGGAGCAGCAAAGAAAAAAAAAGTGGGAAAATAACGGAAACAAGCAGTGAGAATATCAAAACCTTAGCTTTAAAAAAACAAAAACAGTTATTAAAAAGAGAAAAAAAAGTCAGAAATTGAGTTGCATTTTTAATGACGCCTAGATAATAACCCGCATTCTTATTTTCTTCCATTACGTTAATGAATAAAAAAGAGAGTTTTAAATTGTTTTTCGAGCAACAAAACAACGAAGAAAAAAAGAACGCACAAAGAGAACTGCAACCTTATATTTTGAACGTTAAAAAAAAGAAGTGAAACTAGCTAAGTGTGTATTTGATTTAATAGACTTACACAAAAAAAGTATTGATTACACTAATCACTCTAGGCTACTGATTTAGCTATAACGTCATTAATGTAATGAACATTTTAACTTAAGATTTTAAGCTTAATGACTCTGAAAGAAAAGTTTCATGTCAGTTTGGGAATAAAAACAAATTTCATTCTTCTTGAAGTTCAGAAACACGAATATAGCAATCAAGTTTATTTTTCAGTCTGCAATTACGCGACATTTTTTAAAAGAAATATATTGCAATTCAATAGCAAGTCAATTCTCTTCTTTAAATTTTTCTTTTCTCCTTTCAAATTTACATTTGATGTCTACAAAAAGTTTGTGACCAAAATAAAGTTTAAAATAAATTTCTGAGGAGGTTTACATTAATTTCTTCCAAAAATAATTGATTTCTTCCAAGAATAATTGCTGAAAAAAACTTATAAGTTAAATGACACAACTATTAATTGGTATAATTTCTTTTTATCAAAACATTTCACAACTTTTCTTATTAATATTTCCTCACTGGTATATGCACAGTGCTCAGAATAAAAAACGGACCATCCTAAATAACTTTTGATCTAATGATCGGATCATCACGTTCTAGGGCTTAATCTTAATGGTTCGAAGTAGCGACCTCAAATATGCTAATTAATTAATTAATTAATACAGACGATAGTTTAAATTACGAACTCAGACACAAAAACGTATTTGCTCTCAATTAACATTTCTTCGACGGATTCAGATTTCTAACCCCCAAACACTGCAAGCAGGTGAAAGTGCTTTTAAACTTTTCTTGAAGTGTAAAAATATTTTTTTTCTTCATTTTTTAAATGCCTTTAAAAACTAAAAAGAAAAAAAAAACATTACGTTCCATAAGATTTTAACGGAACGATATGTTTCTAACTTTTTTAATTAATTTTAATTTGCATAATGATTAAAAAAAAGTTAGATCATAAACAAAATCAATTAATAATTTCATATGGAATTTGACAATAAAATTTTTGCTATAATTGAGTTACATGTTAAACTGAAATTACGTAGAAAATTATTTAACAGGTTAGAATATTTTTAAAAGTCACTAGAAGGATTGATTTTTAAGTGGGTTTCTAAGAAAAGATTCACTCAAAAGAGAGAGCTATTCCCAAATTGTATTTCATTTTTGTTATTTTTAGTAACTTAACCTTTTCATAAAACCCACACAAATTCTCGCGCTGATTTTTTTAGAGAAGTCCTCATTACGCTGCATAAATTATTAAGCGAATCGAAAACTTACATATCATTTTGTTTCCAGACGTTTTTTTTTTAAACAATTACAATTTTTAAAACGCTTTCTGACTTATTAAATAAAAAAATATATTACACTGTCAAAAGATCAGTTCTTTATGACCTAGGAAATACTATATGTGAATTTTACATCCATATTAATTTCTACGAACTAACTTCCTTTTTAAACCAATAGCTACTAAAGCAAAGCATTCCTGGAATAGCCTGGCCTTCATGTAGGTTAAGGGTCCGCAATTTCGTGACCAATGGCATGATTCAGGCAATGTGGTCAACATTGCGCACACACAGCTTTTACTTCCATTCAAATTAGTACCCATCAATCTGAAGATGGTTGAGCTGAACCGCCATTAGAGATCGAACCACAGTTCTTCACAATGGCAGTTCAGATCCTTAACCACTACGCCACTGCGGCTCTCAATTGCTACTAGCAGGCTGAAATCGAGAATTCGTATAATTTTATTAGTTGATTGCCACTGGCATCAAAGACGGAATGACAATTATTAAAAATATTTAGTGCATCGTATTTGACTACATTCACAAATTTAATGAAATTCCTAACACAGATTACGCGTCACAAAAAAAGTCATAAAAACTGAACTTTTTGAAGCATTGTAACTTCTTATTGGCAATACTGACATTTTCCCAAAAATCTAGCTTTTCACCACCGATGGATTAAAAAAAAAAATGAATTTTTGGATTAGAAATGTTTAAATTAGAGATTTCTTAAACAATACAAATTTTCTGTTAACGAGCAACCTTAATTTTTTTTATTGTACTTATTTACAGCTAATTAACCATGTTAGCTTCTTTCACTAATGAAAATACTTTTGCAAAAAAATTCATAAAGAAAGAAAAAGTTGAATAAAAAATGAATTATCAGTTAAGATTTTCTGTTAACGAGCAACCTTAATTTTTTTTTATTGTACTTATTTATAGCTAATTAACCATGTTAGCTTCTTTCACTAATGAAAATACTTTTGCAAAAAAATTCATAAAGAAAGAAAAAGTTGAATAAAAAATGAATTATCAGTTAAGATAATGTTTCTCATCAACCTACAATAAAGTCTTCTCGTATGGTGCTTTCTGATTATAGATGTAGATTCAGGAAGCACCCTACGCGGATGCTCTGATATAGACTGATAAGATACATCATTTTTACTGATTCATTTTCTATTTACCTATCTCTCCATAAAAACTTTTACCAACATTTTTTATCTCCATCCTTTTTTTTCTAATATTTTTTTTTTAAAATCCTATTTGAAATTTTAAATGCATAACTGTCTCAGGGCTGGTTACGACCACTTCAAATTTTCTCTTAAAATTTGTTAATATTAATAAAAGAGAACGTTCCATTCCTTATTGAACCTTTCCTGTTTGTTATGGATCAAACATGCTCATTTTACAACAGAGATTTTATTATACTTGCATAAAACACGTCAATCAATATTTATTTAAGTAAAATTATACACTAAAGTATTTTTAAAAGGCAACTAACACACACACATATATATAACTATTGTTAAACTTTGTGAGTCAAAGCTCGTCCAAGTTTCAAACATCAGTATTCTACTAAACTTGACATCGATGCAAGCAGCAACGCAAAGTATAAAAGAGAAAAGGACGTTAACAAAGACAAATAACTTCATCAAGAAGTTCTCACAGAAAGAAAAGTCTTGCATATACCCTTCAGAAGAAGAGAAAAATAAAAAAAACTTTTTCAACTTCATGTTTACTTGCATGGAAAGAAAAGCACAACTCAACAAATAAAAAGTAAGAAAAAAATTCCTGCAAGTGAAAAAAAAAATCCAAATCAAATATTTTTAATGTAAAATATTCAGCTTCACTATAAGGGATATAATATAAGCCTTCACTATAAGTATATAAATTTAATATGTAAATATCGCAGTTTATTTAATTGCTTATAACTCTGTGTAAACATAAATTAATATTGATGCGTTTATTAACTAGGTGCCTAGATAAATGTTTTTTTTAGAAAAAATAAGCACCTTTTTAGCACATAAAATATTATAAGCACTTTTTAAGTAGAAAAAACTGCAATTAAGGTATGGGCAGTATACATTTTTTCCCTATTGCTTTCATATTACGAAATCTTATAATATGATGAGACACTAAGTTTTTAAAATTTTTTTAAAAATTTCTCACAAAAAAAAACATTTAGATATTTATTTTATAACTTTAAAGGAGTTTGTGATTTGTCATACTAAAAAAAGTTCATTTGAATATTCTGAAAATTTAATAAGTTTCAAGTACGAAAATTAAGAACTTTTAACAAGCACCCGATTAAAAAAGAACCTTTAAGGGTTTTTAAGAAAAGAAAATCAAAAAGCACCTTTAAGCTCTTTTAAAAACGCTACGCACCCTGAACATTTTTATAATTACGTGTAGATTGTTCATTAAAAAAACCTAAAACAATTTTTTTCCTTATCACTGGCACCGTCAACGGACTTCCGAGTTATAAAATGGATTATCGATGTTTAAATTAGTAACTATTCTGTTAAAAGTAACTATTCTGTTAAAAGTTATACTTCATAAAATATAATTTGTTTTTAAATTGTATTACCTTTATCTATATCTTTGGCGAACACCGCTACTTACGTTAATGTTCGAAATTCAGCCATTAATATAATTTTTTCGCTTTTACACCTGAAAATGTAGATATTTAGCAGTGAATGTTGAACAAAAAAGTTTGCTTACATTATTTGCCCCTCACAATTTTTACATAAGTGCATACTGTTGATCGGCATTCACTGATTAAAATGAAAAGCAATTACATTTTACGAAAATATTTTATTTAACATTCACCTTCACATGCTGCAGTACGATATTCGCTAGTAAAAATGAAAAATAATTATATTAACCAAAAATATTTTATTCAACATTCATGCTGCATATCGATATTCGCTAATGAAAATGATAAATAATTATACTTAACAAAAATAGTTTATTTAAAATTTAACTTTTAATGCATGCTGAATATCGAAATTTGATGGTGTAAGAGATTAAATAATGAAATTTAATAAATATTTTCAAGCATTCACGAAAGCTACTTTGTGAAAACCGACATTCACCGAAGAATAACGACTTTCACTAATTTGGGTCTTTCAAATGTAACACATTGGACTCACGTTCGTGAGAACGGGGGTTCGAATCCAGACGACCGAAGACTCCTCGCGTAGTAAATGGCGACTGGTGCACGTTAAATGTGTCAGATCACAAAGTCCTCCATGCTTCCATTACAAATCAATTACTCCGCGGGTACTGAATTGGAGATTTTATTTTATAACCGTCGTTGAATAGACGACCCAATTTTATGGGTTTACGACTACTATAGTTCAATTCCGTAGCCTTGTAATTTTGAACCCAATCCAGAAGACAAGGGAACTCCTGGATCGGGTATTGGGAGAAATTTTTATTAGAAGGCGAACGCTCTATAGCCTGAGCCATCTATAAAAGGTTGTGACGTATGGGAAAATGCTGCCTTTTTTAGAACTTTCTAAAATACAAAACACATTCAAAGTTAGAATAAAACAGACACGAATCCAACTAGT